>NC_088789.1:9570162-9871455 GCF_949628265.1 Cloeon dipterum | reverse complement strand
TTTGTTTATGATATTTAAAAAACCACCTATAGTCAGTCATTATGTCAAATCACAGAAAGACTTGAGTGTATGTATCTAGTACATATATTGGCTTTTATTTAGTTGCTAAGTAAGAAGAGTTGCAATATTTATAATTTACTACTTGATAAACAATGGGTCTAAAAAGGGAGCGAATTAGGCGTCATACACACGAATTAAGAAGTAGGGCACTTTCTTACATTTAGACTCGATAAATTGATGAAGCAGACATGACTTTCCCGTGCCCGCTGATCCAATCACCAGGAACTTAAATAAGTAATCTGAAAAGAGGCGTTGAAAATAATTAAATAGACTAAAATAAAACTGAAAAAGTTAAAAGCAGCCTACCGTAACTCTCGGACATCGTGGATCACATCTGGGAACTGACACAGACAAGCAACAGCAACAATGTTCAGGTTTGAGTAGGTATGTACTTCTCGGTAATCTTCTTTTCTTTTCTGTCAAACACACACACAGCTGGCAATTGCCAACATAACATTTATTTTCTCAAATTATAAATAAAATAATGTTGCATATAATATAATTAACATCGTATAAGACAAAAATAACGGTTAAATATAAAAATAAATTTTCATTGATTGCGCATAGTGAGAAAAATACGGATATTATTTTTTTCAAATGGATTTATCCCACATTGTTGGTAAGCTATCTAGATGATATCAAAATAACATCGTCATTGCTCTTGAAACCGGTATTTTTTCAAGTCACTAAATTGTAAGTTAGTGTTTGTGAGAGCGTGGGGTGGTATAGACCCCCAGAATTAATCGTTTTTAAAAATAAATATGTAATAATGTATTTATTTACTATATTTGCAACTGTCTAGTAACCTATCATAATGCCTTTTTATGTATTTTTACGTCACCGGTTATTGTTAGTACACACTCAAAGAAACGTAAATAACACCGTGTAGTAGGCGTAGTAACGTAAACGAAAAATCAACATTTGTGAGGATTTAAAGCCGAACCTGGCCGAACTCAAGCCTCTGCGTGTCTGCACCAGATTGGCCAGGAGAACTTGCCTCAAAATTTAAGGGCCAGAAAATATGAGGGCCACGGTTGCTTTTCTAGTTTTGCTCGTAGGCATATTGGCCTGTTTGGCGGCCGCGGAGACTAAAAGGAAGTTGCAGATCGGCGTTAAAAAGCGTGTAGAGGGCTGCACAGTTAAAAGCCGCAAGGGAGACTTCTTGCACATGCATTACACGGTATGCTATATGAACAACACGTCATGTTGACTGTCTAGTCTAAAAAATTATTTTTCTTTGCACTTAATAATATGTTTTTATAGGGCAAACTGGAGGATGGCACTGAATTTGACTCCAGCATTCCAAGAAACCAGCCTTTCACATTCACTCTTGGCTCCGGTCAAGTCATAAAGGGTTGGGACCAAGGACTTTTGGGGTAACACACGGACTTTTATTATTATCTATTCATTCCTTTTCAACTCTATCGAATATTAGTGGCTCGCTTTTAATTTATTTCCTATCGTGCCTCAAATATATGCACAAAACAGCTATGACAATTTTGCTCGTACATAAATACAACTTGGCCTGTTTGGCGGCCGCGTAGACTAGAACGAAGTTAATTGCAGATCGGCGTTTATAGTTTAAAAGCGTGTAGAAGGCTCGCCATGGGGACTTCTTGCAAATGTTCAGTTCTATTTTTTTTAAATAAACTGCTTGAATTAAATTGACACAAAATATAAGATCAAAAGTTGAAACCATTGTAAATTTCATTTTAATTAATTTTTTTAATTATTTCAGGATGTGCGAGGGAGAAAAGAGAAAACTGGTCATTCCATCAGATTTGGGTTATGGAGATAGAGGATCGCCACCAAAAATTCCTCCTGGAGCTACTCTGATTTTTGATGTGGAACTCTTGAAATTGGAGCGTAAAGACGAGTTGTGAATTTTGAAAATAAACTTAAAAAAATTATCAGCCAAACAAGTTTCAATATTGGCAAAGCACCGCTTAACCCTAAATAAAATTATTTTATATCCATACCGCTCAAAAGATAAGGAAAGCTCATGAATTAGGGCTGCAAACATCAGCCGAAACTACTATAGTAGTACAGGATGCATTCATCTTATTTTTAGGTTTGAATTATCTACCCGCCTCTATACTACAATCTTACAAAAAAGATGCTGTGGCTGTGGCTGCACCGCTGCAAGTTCAGTCAGTTATTTGTGCAAACGATAGAGGGTGCGCTATGCGAGACAGTAAAAATTTAATTCTCAGAATAGATGCCAACTGAACAGAAAATATTTGTTGAGTATTTTTGGTATTTTTCTGCTCTAGTACGTTACATAGTGATGCTAATGATAAAATATTTTGATTAAATTCAAATGTCTCAGTTACAATACAAACAAAATGATAAAAGGCTAAATATTCACATCAAGTTATTGAAAAGTTGTTGATATTCTCGTCAATTTCGACGTACAGTTGGTATAACAGCCGATTTGGCGCGTTGTTTGTCACTCAATTTGGAGGTGTGCAATTTTATTTCAGTAAGGTAAGTTTTTGGAGTTATTTAGGTAATTTAACTGACTTAAATGATTCGGAATTTTTTTTTCTAAATTTAAATCAAAAAATTAGGTTAGCTTCCTCTCAACATGAGGACGAAAAGTGCTTTGTTTACTTCAATATCATAAAACCAACGCCTCCTCGCGTCACTGGACGGCGTCACAAACGCCCCCATTGTATCTACCTCAACGATTTATTTAAAAATTAACCGGTACCTTTGATGTTGTTGAACGGTGATAATCCATCTGCTATCCTTTCTTCGTTGTAACGAAAGTGTAAACCGGTTTTTTAATATACCGGTTTCTTAGGCCGGAAGAAAATCTTTCAGCATTTCATCTCACACCCAACGCGCGAATAATAACCGTTGGCGTCCTTTTTTAATTTCAGCAAAGCATACAGCATGACGTCGTGGTCAACGGGCTCTAACGTATTTGTGGCCATACCTGAAAAGGGTGACTTGGCCGCCGGCAAAGTGCTGAAGGAAAACAAGAGCGGCACAGTACGTATTCAGCTGGACGATGGCACCAAAATCACTGTCGGGCCAGAAGATGTCTTCGAAAACCCGAACAAGACCCCCAAGGGTCGCCAGCGCTCTCGCTCCCCTGCCCGCAAAAGCACCGGAGGCCGTGGCCGCAGTCCCGGCAGGCCCAAAAGTCCTGCTAGGGCTGCTTCTACAGGCCGGAAGCGATCAACCAGCAAAGGCCGCAAAGCTAACACCACCCCCAAGACCAAGGAAGAGAAGCCTGAAAAGAGTAAGAGAACTTGAGCATGGGTATCGAATTTCACTAATGCACCATACTAAAATATCTGCACTCACCATCGAGGTTGTGAATGATTTGATATACTGCATTATTAATGACCGCAATAATTCATCTAATTACGTAATGCCTAATTCATATTTTAAATGGAAAGGCTGTATGTATAAAAAATAGTACATACCTACTATGATACAACATGCAATCATCAGATTTTATTTCAAAATTTGTTTCCGCCTTCGGTTTACTAATTTTTCCAATTTCATATTGATTTTATTACAGCAATTTTCATTAACCAGTGTTTTAACTTCTAACAACTCGACAAGTTCACCTTGATATAATATAATATTATAGAGTCGTTTTACTTGGCATAATGTCAATGCTTTAAGAAAACAAGTTGGTGTTAAATAATCTGCATTGTAGTAGATGACTTCAACATTGACTGAAACGTTATTTCTCCAGCCTCAACTGCCAAGAAGACTGTTGAGAAGAAAAAAGAAGAGCCAGTGAGCTCTCCCTCCATGACTCTGCGTGTTCGACGCTGGAACAAAGATGACAACATCGACTCTGACACTGAAGAGTCCAAGAATACGGAGAAAGAAAAAGAAAAGGAGACAGAAGGCCCAAAGGTCGTCCTTGAATATGGTGGAGCTATTGGAATTATTGTGCTTCTCCTGATCATTATTGGAGTCACCTTTGGCACGCAAATGATATTCCGATCTGTAAGTTAATTATTTTGTAGTTTGCGCTTTGCTTGAGTAGAGTTGTTGCAGGTAGCCATGCCCCCAAAGTCCTCAAATGCCACAGTGCCTCAGGTCTGAATATGCCCAATGAGGGTTTTATTTCTTTCAGAATGGTGTCGCTTTTTTAGTTGTTGTGTCAGGCCTTATTGTTATTTTGTACTTGTACTTAATTTAAAAAAAAGATGCTTAATAAATGCATGCCCTCGCCCTCTCATTACATTTTGATACTGGTGATCGGAATTGTGCTCCCGTTTGATCCCCTGATCAAAACATTTTACCATTTTACAGGGCACCTTTAACCTGAAAGGCCAGGACTGGCGCGCACTTGTTGCTGAGTGGCCCAAGTGGGACTGGCTGTTGGCTGGCCAGCTGGTGGCCTTCTGGTTCGTGCAAGTAATCTTGGCCTTGCTGCCGATTGGCCCTACTGAAAACGCCCTGCCTGGCTCAACTGGGCCTCGCATATACCGCCGTAATGGCTTAATCGCAGTCTTCGTTACCTTTGGTGCTCTCTTGGCTCACCGCCGCTACCAGGGCTACGGCATGACAGAGGCTCAAATTCTGACCGCGTTACCTATTTGGGCAGCAACGTCAGTCGTTGCTGGCTTACTGCTTGGCATTTACTTATACTGGAAAGGATCCCGCGCGCCTGTCTCTCTGCAGAACCCTGCCACTGTTGCCACAAGCAAGGTTTACTCGTTTTTCATGGGCAAGCAGATCAACCCTGCTATTGGAAATCTGCACCTGAAGATGGTTCTCCTGAGGGTAAGGCATCTATAACTCACTCATTGCGCCAAATTAAAAATAAATTCTTCAGATTGGAATCTTGGAGTCTCTGTTGCTGAATCTTCTGATATTCCTCAATCTGGAGCCATATGGTAACAACCAGCTGGCTGCCCTTGTGATGCCGTCTATCTACTGTCTTGATGCGATTGCTTTTGAGCACAACATGCTGACATCTTTGGCAGTTCAAGCTGAAGGATTGGGTGCCATGGCCTCAGTCGGAATGCTCCTCTACCCCTTCCTTGCTGTTAACTTGCCTCTCTACGCCGTTATTGCCAAGTATGTTACATCAGGAAAGATGCTAGTTTTTTTAAATAGTCTAATCAAGCTAGTTAATCCAAAACAACTCATCATATTATGCATTTATAATTTAAATTATAGCAATGTTATAGAATTGCAAATAACATAATCAAATTTGGCATGACAAAGTTGGATAACATTCACCATAGTTCACAACGCATTTGCTCTGTACACTAACAGTTAATTTTTCCGCAGTGTTGAAATGAACAATTACGTAATTGGTTTCATCGTCTTAATTTATACCTCTGGACTCCTTATCAACCGTATGAGCTGCAACCAGAAACACTGTTTCCGTAAGAACCCGATGGACCCTGCTGTGTCTCGTAAGTTTATCACCGATCCTAGTTAAATCTTTGTCGCTAACTTGCTTTCTGATGTAGACCTGGAAACCCTGCCCACTGCTAGAGGAAAGAAGCTGTTAGTGTCTGGCTGGTGGGGGGTGCTGCGTCACCCTAACTATTTTGGTGACATATTGGTACATTGTACATTCGGCTTGATTTCTGGACATGAATATATTCTGCCTTGGTTCTTGCCAATCTTCACGACCCTAATACTACTCTTGCGCGTCAGCCAAGACCACCGCCACTGCCAGGCTAAGTATGGAGATGCGTGGTCGCGTTACTGCGAAAGGGTCAAGTATCGTGTGCTGCCAAAGATCTACTGATCTTGCCAGATCTCATGAACTGAAATTGTATGAATCGATTTAGCAATTGCACAAAGTGTTTTGGCCTCTCTACAGTTTTATGTAAAAAAACAATGAGTACAAATATTGCCTGTTCGGAAGCCCAGACGCAACGCTTCCTGCGCTATAGCACGCCATTTTTGTAAGGACTTTTGTGTTTGTGTGTCCAATTTTTATATAGAATCTTAACAGGAAAGGATGATAGTAACATAACAGAGCAATATGGAGTGTTTGAACTCATTTGATTTTAAGTCAAGCAGTTGGATCTGCGCAACAATCATGAATCATGAGGTTATTGTGTAAAAATGGTCAATAGGCTTAGCCAGTAACTTCCAACGAGATTGCGGGCATTTTTATATATTACTTTAATACATTTTGTATGGTTCAACCTCCGAGGAAATTTTGTCAAATTCATCGAACGCTTGGTATTTTTGGAAAAAAAACTAGTATCATGTACACCCTATTAAAAAAGGATGAGGAATTTAAGCAATAGATTTTTACTTTAGTACCTTATACACCACAACACGACGAAATACACTAAAATGTAAAGGACAATATAATAGTATCAAATTTTAACTTGATTGTCCTCGACAATCTTATCTCATGTGAACAAAAAAGAAAATAAATATAACATAATTTGCATAGAAGAGACAATGATCTGACTATCCGCTTGTACCCCACTGTGATAATTAATCTTTTATGGCGGGGTGACATTATATTTTAACTTTATTATATTCTTAATTATTTTCTGCGTGAATCTTCACTCCAAGAAGGATAATATATAATGTATTTCAAGTGAAAAGCTTTGAAAGGACATAAGACTTAACAATTTATTTAAAAATACTTGAATTGTTTCTGAAAAGCGACTAAGTTGAAAGAAATTACATATTTGAAGTGATATACTAAAAAAGGATAGTTTGAAGTCAAACGTCAGTGATGTTGATGTTTAATAATATATCATATTAATCATCAATCAATGTGCTTATAGCTGGACTTTACTTATAACGAATTGATAATAATATGTGTATCAACTAAATAATATTTTCCATATTTTCGATCTAGTGGTAATTTCCGCAATTTCGTAATTTCAAACAATTCAAACCGTTTGGTTGGTTATTTTCGCGCCACAAATTTGCCCTGTTGGTGACGTCACGTGACGTCACACTCAAAACTCGCGCGCTGCCTGTGTGGAGAGACGCGTCGGTGTAGCTTGCTGGAAACACCGCCTCCGGTTGCTGCCCAAAATCGCCGCGAACACTGCCCCCGCCGACGACCCCAGTTGCCAAAGGGACCACCTTCGCCGTTGCACTCCTGTCGAAGGTACTGCACCTCCAGGACGCCGCCGACGGCTTCGACGCCGCTGCTCCGCTGAATGGGCGGCCATTTTGAGCGACACTTGTAAATAAACGCCGCTATGACCGACGCTGAGGCGCCGCTTGCGCTGCTGCCGCCCCAGGCCGCCCCCGCGGAGGCCGCGCCGGTGCTCGCCCCCGCCGCCGAAAAACCAATCTCGAAACCCGCGGAACCGGTTAAAACGGAGACGCCGCCGGTAAATGGCACCGAAAGCAAGCCCGAGCCGCCCCCACCGGCCCCTGCCGACCCACCTCCAACGACCAACCATACTCCGAAGGTGGAGGCGGCCGCCCCTGAACCACCAGCACCGACTCCACCCAAGGAGACCCCGCCGCCACCTGCACCGGCCAAGGAGAAGGAACCCACCCCCGTTAAGGAAGTGAAGGAAGCTCCAGCGCCGGTCGCCCCCAAGGAGCAGCCAGCTAAAGAGCAGCAACCTGTGAAAGAGCAACCCGTGAAAGAGCAACCCGTGAAAGAGCAACCCGCGAAAGAGCAACCCGCGAAAGAACCACCGGCTCCCAAGGCCAATAATAAGCGCAAGAGGGAGGCCAAACCAGCCCCTGATACCACTCCTGGAGAGCAGCGCTCCAAACGCAATCGTACTCGCACTCAGCCTTATCAGGCACCGCTTACAACTGCCGACCTTGGCCTGAAACCCACCCCAAAAAGGCCCAAAAGTCCGGACGACAAGCTTGTTGTTTTCTTTAAGTGAGTTCAGTTTTCAGTGAGATCTATGTTTTATATCTTCATGTTCACTTTATTTTATCTAATACTTTCCATTTTCCTGTTAGTAAATAGAGGAAGTTATCAGGTTTTCTAGCTTATGAAATCATGTTAAGTAAAATAATTTATTTACTCGCTATATCACAACTAATTAAGAGCTTCTCTGGCGTTCCCTCTAGCCTCTAGCTAGAACATTGTTTCAAATGTCTGTGGGGGTGTGGAATTTTAATGGCATAATTAGTGCCATCTATGGAACAAAACATTGACTACATAACTAATTTTTAACCTTACAGGAATGAGTTTCTGGGGGTCCGAAATGCAGAAGGAAGCTTCTATGTCTGCCAGGCCACGCACAACATCACCAAGAAGAGCCATAAAATTCGTATACGCTGGCTAAGCCAAGACAAGTCAGATACGGAGGTCTACTCACCAGATTTTTATGACAACACCGGTAATTTGCACCTCATATTGATCATCATTGCAAAACATCTTACCTGATTCATTCTACAGATTTTGACTGCATACTTACTAGCCTGAATTTGGATAGAGTGGACAAAAACAAGTATCGGTTGCCTAAAGAAGAGTACAACCGAATCAAAAGCATCTTAGACCGAGCCTTAGCTGTTGAAAAAGGTAACCTTTGCTACCCCAGTCTTTGGCGACATCTATCTAATCATTATCTTCCATCAGGCTCAGAGCGTCCTGAAGTTAGTGAAAGCCATCCTGATGGGTTGGACCTGAGTTTGTTTACGGACCAGGCGCAGCTCAAGAAAAAGCGCCAAAAGGAGCAAAATGCTAATACAAGCCCCAAACGTAAAGGAAAGAAATCTACTGAGAGTAGCAGCAGCAGCGAGAGTGAATCCGACAGTAGTGAAGAAGAATCTGGATCGTCAGAGTCTTCATCGGAAGAAGAGGACATAAAACCATCCAAACAGACCAAACCGGTGAGTTAGAATCGTAATTGACAATAAGCAATGAAAATGACTTTCATGGTTACACCAGCCTGTCAAGAAAGAGACCGCTGCAGAGTCTCGTGCTGCCCGAGCTGCTAAGCGGCAGTCTTCTGAAGGCGAGGCCACCCCAGCAGCCAAGCGACCCCGCCCCTCAACCTCTAAAGCAGCTACCCCTGCCAAGAAGGAAGCCAAAGGTATGTCCCAATTATAAATCTAATGTCAGGCCCACCACACTAGTATATATCTGTAAATTAATCACAAGCTGTTAAAGTTATCGTTTAAACAGTTTAACGAATTTTACGACAGTTGAAAGAGGCTTTGCCTTCTTTGTAAATTATTTGCATTGAATACTGTGCACGCTGGTTCAGTTAAATTAAATTTTTACCAGAGCTTTTTTGAAAGAAATCATTGTTTCAAAACACATGATATCTATTCCTACCTGTAAAAGCTTAATAAAGCGATTTTATCTTTCTAGGTAATTGGCCAAGGTCACAGTCTCAAATCTCATGAGCAATAGCAGGCTTTTATTAGTCACACACTTTTTTGATATTTTGTAGAACATACTCTTGATATTTTATTGGTGCGTTGCTTTGTGCATTAATGAATTTAATGAAAAAATTTGCAGGAGCGGCGCCAAGTAGAAGAGGAGGGCGGAAGAAGTGAGATGTACCTGTTGAACGAAGAATAAGGACTTGTTGTTGTGTCTCGTGGTAGTCTGGGTGTGAATTTTAACTCTCGTTAGCGTGTAAGGGCACCACACACATCGATGTATTATCAGAGAATAAAGAGAGCGAGTTTATTGTGTAATGTAAACTACACAAACACAAATTCACAAAACATGAAGAACAACACTTTCTATGAATCACACCAACCATCGACCTTCTCGCAATCGAGATTCATGGAATAAGTATAATTACTTTAAAATTATTGATTAATCATGTCAATCGGTATGTCTCTTGTTGTGGATGGATCAGCCAGACCAATACCTAACGTACGTTCAACTTTTACTGATCTTAATTTTATCATGAAGAGATTCAATAAAATTCAATTTATTGAATGCGATTAGACTTTTTTTTGTTTGTGGTCACTGGTGTTATTTTGAAGGACCATTTCTGTTTATGCACCTCCGCCTGCGTTGTTGCAGTCGGTCCAGAATTTCGAACGCTACCTGTGTTGATTGATTTGCTGCCTTTTCTTATTGCGGATTTCCATTATCTGACGAAACATCCTGGATTTTATTTTTATATAAAAATGCAATTTTGCCATAATATTATTATTGAACATGTTGCAACTCTGACATTTCACAATAAATTAGTGTGTAATATACTTTTCTAAAATGCAAACGATGTTTTTAAGTGCAATCAGTTTCCTTGTGGTAATAATTTTGTGAATTTGACACGCCTTATTTGTTAACAAACACATTTCCCTAATATGTTGAAATCATACAAAATTTACCGTAACCAATTTGCTATGATCCGTTAAGTTATTTGTTGCAACACTGATGTCTATTCAAAAATGTAAATAATTTGAGAACATCATCACAATAAAATTAAGGAAACTCAGGAAATGGTTTTGTATAATCACTCAACATCACACTTAGCAGCAAACCTTGTCACAAAGTTCAGCAAACATGGAATTAATTTGTAAGAAAAATTAAAAAAAAAAATGCCATGAAACTGATTTTTCTTGTTATTGATGGGAGAGAAACCCCACGGGAAGATATGTGTATTAAACGCGACCGTTATGGCGTTGCCCTTCAAATATCTTCCAGCACTAGCAAGCTTTCTTCCTATTTGCGTTCTCGCGCATAATTCCATAAAAAGCAGACTGACCGCTCTCGGCATTGACTGAGAGCTTTGTAGGATATAGATATTAAACACCGTCGCTCTCACCGGAGCAAAGTCCTTAATCCGCTATAATATTTTGGAATTAAATATTTGCTCATTGATCAGCCAGCCGATCGCCCCAGACTCAAAGTGCACTGCATTAAAATAAATAATATAATATGATATACAAGCCGTGATGATTCACTCTAAATCAAACAGGGACTATCGTTCATTCAACACAGATCAAAATGATTAATTTAATGTTATGTTATTATAGGATACAATTTTTGTATAAATGTAAACATTTATTTTATTAATTAAAAAATGGTAAATT
This sequence comes from Cloeon dipterum, assembly GCF_949628265.1. Classification (NCBI taxonomy): domain Eukaryota; kingdom Metazoa; phylum Arthropoda; class Insecta; order Ephemeroptera; family Baetidae; genus Cloeon; species Cloeon dipterum. The sequence continues at coordinate 9,860,448 of NC_088789.1, read as the reverse complement.
TACCGTAAATACCGAGTGCAATTATTCATTCTAGAATATGAGAACTACGCAGTGTCCTCAAGTAGTGTGAATTGTGAAAGAAAAAATTACCCAACGGTGGCGTTTCAAAGATTGAATGAAATAATGCTCGCTTCGTTAATTCGCCACCGAATTAAAGGCACGGCGTCTCCATTTCCATTCAGTCAACTCATCAGCGCTGCACGTGCATCAAAGTGCGCGATTATGATTTATTAATTTAATAGGCTCAGTACATAACATAGGCCGTGCGAACTGTACATAAGCGTGAAGGCAGGTCGATACCTGAGTCACTGTGTAGGGAAGGGGATTCCTCTCGGTGACGTCAGTGAGCGCCTATAGCAATTGCTGCGAGTGGGAGAGCCGAGAGCCGCCGCAGCCAGTCTGTCTTGCACTCGCGGAGCCACCGCTCGTCCTCGGCGAACTCTTCGCTAACAAAAAGGAATACAAGCCAACCCTGCGGACGCCCTTGGACCCAAAAGAGGTGAGTGGTCATTCAAGCAGCCCCTGACGCGTGGGTTCGCACCCTGGCGCGGCTATAGAGCCCGAGGGAAGTAAACAAACAGCCAAACCATGCGCCTATTTACGCCAGGACTTTCAAAAGCGCGTTTTCTATTTTTCACCTGCCGACCCTGTTTTGCCCTTCGGCTGACCGGTGCTCCTATCGAGCCGGCAGGTGACAGTCGCGGATTCGGCTCTGCTATGTACCAGCTGTCGGGCCGACCCTGCGAAACGTCGGCGGGCGCGTGTAAATAATGTAAAATGAGTGAGCCTATCGCATGACGTCACCTCGTCTCTGCAGGATGACTCACGCCACCATTATTATTATTATCGCGGTCGCTCGGCTACTTTACGCTATCGCGGTACTACGCACACTTTTCCGGAAAGTATGTAATACGTGTAGCGTGCTCCTGGAGGAGGCGAGCCGAGAGAATGTTGCCAGGAAAGGAGCTCGCATCTCCGTCGGTGGCGGATAAACGGCGCTTTGGCAGCGCGCGAGTGCGGTTAGCCTTGACGCGTTTTTCTCTTCCGTGTGTGCTTCCGGTGCATGAATGGCTCATTGACAGGGTGCGTTCAGCTGTTGATTCGGCACGCCGGATGCACCCCCGGGGGATGAATCACCCATCCACCCGTCAACCCCCGTGACTCACTCGGCTGACTCACGACGCGCGGGTTCTGGAGTCGAAATGGGTGTTGCGCAACCCTCTCTCTCTCTCTCTCTCTCTCTCTCTCTCTCTCTCTCTCTCTCTTTGCAGTGACTCACGCACCCAATTGTCATGGTCGCTGCCCCCGCGTGCGTTTTGTGTTGTTGTCGCTCATTTCATAATTCAGGGGTTTGTCAATTGCACACCCCGCATTTTGCATCCCTCGTTAGTCATCATCTGCACGGCCGGAGTGAGTCACTCACCGGCTTGAAATAGAGTGAAACGCGCAATTATCCCCCGTCCTGTCACCCCCGTTCCCCTGCTCGCGACAGTCTCACGTGCCGCCAACTCGGATTCTTTTCCAAATCGGATTGACCCACATTTCGTCCCGCCAAAAGTGCATTTCCCCCTTGTTTGTTTCGAATGCGGATGTTTTTGGCTCATCGCTAGTAAAACACTTGGGTGACACGATTGACGATTCGCGTCAGATAAAAATACCACCAGCGTTTGGTGGTGATTCCTGGGAAATTTTGTCTGCTTGTTAAACACGCATTGTGTGGTTGCGTGGAATAATCCACAGCATTTATTTTTTCCTCATTTTCCTCCAGGAACAGCCTTGCTTGTTTTTTCCTTTTTATGTGAACGCAATCAAAAAGTGAATCAATCTTGGTACATCGGAAGTGTTGCCATTCCAAAAGCGAGCAGTCATTTTCCTTTATATCTGCGTAGCGTTTTTTCCTCTTAAACGCACATGTATGCGCGCCGCGTATTTGAGCAGAGCACCCATCATACACACAGGAAAACAAATTGTGAATCATGACCTTTGCTAACGCTCAAGGAATACTAATTTTGGTGACGTTTTCATGACAGCGTGGCGAAAAAATGCGACCGCATCCAGCATTCCAATCAAGGATGAGCGCAACTTGTGAAATAAGGAAATTGTTACTTCTTTGATCGAGTTTGAAAAAATAATTATCGTTATTATTTATTACGTTACTATTACAAATATTAAATATATTATGTTTTACTCGTTCGTTGAATATTTATAAAGGGGATTATTTTAAAAACGGTCAAAGATTATTATGATTACTATACCTATTGGTTGAACCAATCTTAGTTTGTAAACAAGTCTTTATTGGTTCTTTGGAGAGGAATAATAATACTAAATTTTTGTCGCCTTGAGTAATTCGATTAAAGCTGTAAAACTTGTTAGGAAACCCCACCTCGTAAAATTATATCATATATGAGTCATACGCTCGATTTATCAAATATATATTATCTTTACTACAACCCCCCTCTGACCAATTTTCAATTTCGACACAGCTGTTGTTGTTAAGTAAACAGATAAAAAGCAGACACGTTAAACGGCACTAGGTTTTTTTTTAAATTTCCTTCAAAGGCAAACAGTGAGATCACTTGATGATCTAACATCCACTTTTAGCGGCGTGTTTTATTAATCGAACCCAGCGTTGCAAATCTCTGCACGACTGATGGTGTACTACATTTTCTACCTCTCCGTGCTGCAAAGACTGCGAATCTATATTATTCCAAAAGAGAAAAAAGTTGCGAAGAAAGTAAGCGATCTCACCGTGCACTGCACTGGTAAAAATCGTTTCTGGAAACGAATGAAACGCTCTATTGGACGGATTTAACAACATTTAGCTACTCCAGCCGGCACTTTCCATTTCAAGCACATGACTCACCTCGGCCGGCAATTTTCATTTGCTGGTTTGTGTGTTTTGCGTGGCCGTCGCTGATTACAATTCCAAACGCTGATCTCACCGGCTCAAGCCCTTATTTTCGGCATTTAAAACTGGCACCACTAATAACATCGGCTTCAAAAGAGTTGCCAAGGAACCATCAAGCTCTCAAAGTAATACTACATTGAAAATGTTTAAGACTGACATCAAACATTAATGCTTGTTTACTTTGTAAGTAAAAAACAGCAAAAATCCATATTAAATTTTTGTGGGATAAAATCGACAGTAAGCCTAATTCACACAAGATATTAAAAAATTGCACCTTTAGGATTTATTATGTATATATTTTTTTAATAAAAAACTATATTTTATTTTCTAAAAATTGAAATTGGTGGATTAACCCGGAGCCTAATTTTTAAATGCAGACTCTAATTTCAGACAACTTCTGGCCGTCTTATGAATGTGCACAAGTGTGAGGAGGTGGCAAAAATCGCTCCGATAATAATATGCACAATAGGGTATTTTCTGCAGGAGGGAGGGGAGGCGGCTGCGGGCAGAGATTAGAGTGTTTGCACCTGGTGTGCTCGGGCACAAAAGGTGGTTGAAATACATTGGAGCCGTGTATGCTGTTGTGTGTGATACCACGACGTGATGACGCAGTCTGCCGTGAATGCATGACTCACCAACAGAATTGCGGCAACGGGGGGAACTGGAATCGCTCGCTCAGCTAATAAGGTCGAATCACTTCCTGCCTCCGGAGGCCGCGCCAAGGCCCCCGGCTGCCCCCTGGCCACCTTTCGAGGGCGCTGCAGACGGTAAAGAAATTTCCAACCTTTTGACTCCCAGATCGAGATATTCGACCGGGTTTTTGCGCGTTTAGCCGACCTTTAAAGGTCATTTCTTGACAGCTCCCGGCAGGTGAACCGCGCTGAGGTTACTCAAGAAGCATTCGCTATTCCAGTATTACCATTATTCTTTTCGCCGTATTTTTTGCACGTGTCACAGCTTCTCTATTGTTTGAATAGCAAACACGCATTTTTCGCTCATGCATTATACATTTTTTTTTACGGTAGCGAGTTTCTTTACTCTCGAAACAATCCATACAATACGAATTAAGAAAAATGTTGCGTCGCTCAGTCATGACTAGTGCCGTCGACTTCCAGTTAGCATCTCGATTCACGAAAAGCAGTCAGGCTTTCATTCAGGGAAACGCACTTCTGAATCAGCCAACAGCTCATTGTTCCTTACTCTCAGGCAGAAATTACAGTAACCCAATTACACAAGGAAAAAAGCTATAATTTTCTGCGAATTCAATTATTGCCTCGAAGAGAGTGAGAGCAGCGAGCGCTCTAAAATCTCGACTGTGGGAACCGCGTTCGACTTCGTAATAATATTCATATAAGTCGTGAATATTTTCGTTCTGAAGCTGTCGGCTTTGCATACAATAAAAGCAGAGTGTGTCCTTTAATTTTGTATGGAATAAAGACATGTTTCTTCCTTCCATTTCCGCCGACATCGCTTTGTTCACTTTTCTATGCATGAAAAGTTGACTCATGACACTTCTAATTGATTTTTCAAACTGATAGGAACTTAGGTTACTTTAATTTCCTTCCGTCGACTCAAATTAAAATTGCTCTCCTCATCGATACTGCAACCCCAGGAAAATCCTTGTTTCCAATGCATTATCTAATCCCTAAAGTCAAATCTGATCTAGGTAGCACTGTAAATATTTTAGGAAAGGGGCTTCAAAGTTAGGTTGCTTTTCAAATGGCGAGGACTGTCTCCCTGCTAGAAATCTTACTCTATTTTAAAACAAAAAGTTTCCCTAAAAGGTTTCATACGCAGTTAGACAGATTTCAACGAGAGGAATCGAAATCTGCTAAGTAAATGTGGTCAAGCGCTGAATATTTTGGAGGAAATATGAAAAATTTGCATTTTTACTGTAGAAAGGTCCTTTTTGGATAATTGCAATTTTAGAACAAATTGTCAAAACTGTTTATTGTAGCCAACAACTCAAGTAGTTTGGAATTTTCCTGTATTGATAAACTTAAAAAAATAAATGATTCACAAACCATAACAGTTCCGCTGCCTGAAAAAAATCTGAAATACCTTCCTTGTTCACTCATTGCTTGACTCATACTATATAATTTTAAATAAAATTATGATTTTAAAATATCTCATTATTTTCGGTGACCCAGGGTTGTTCGCCTTCAGGGGTCTAGGGGCGGCGCGAAACACACACTTAGTGGGAGCGAGAGAGAGAGAGAGAGAGAGAGAGAGAGAGAGAGAGAGAGAGATCGCTATTTGCGTGTCGGATGAGTCATCGCGAGTGCCGTTTCCCCCCAGTGCGATTCGTTTAAAGGCCTCGCACCAGAGTCGGTTTCTTTCTTGAGCGATGGAGTCTCCAAATAACCGAGCACCGATGTCTGTCCGCAGCTGAGCGATGACCTCGCTGGTGGCCATCCGGACCGAAGCCCCCCAGAGCCCCCCGCAGTCGGCGAAGCTGAGGTCCAGTCTGAGGCTGCCACTGGCGCGCAGCGTATCGGAGCCCGCGCCCCTCGACAAGCCGCAGCCCTTCAGTCCCAGGTAACAAACACATCCTGCCTCTTTATTTCTTCATTGAACGTGCTTTCTCGGACGGACGTTCGGCCTTTTTAGAACTAGTCCACTTTGTTTACCTCGTGCCGCCAGCAATCAACTTGTTTAGTTTTCCTACTTCTGTTAATAGTTTAGATTGTTTGTGTTTGTGTGCACAGAGGCGGTAGTTGAAGGTAATGAGTTCACAGATCCTTAAACCGTGCTTTATTGGCTTTGCTTGTACTTTTAACAACTCTGTTGCTTATCTGTTTTAGTACTAGCAGTTTGTATTTTAATTTCCTTGGTATCGCGATTTTAAAGAGGGCTTTTAATATTTAGAAGAGGTGTTTAGCCTGGATAAATGATTGTTGCGAAATTAGCTTCAAAATTTAAATAGCCCCATGGAATTGATATTTGAACCATTTTAAGAATAAATTAAAACTTGTTTCACAATTGGCACCGTAAGTATAAAATTAAAAATCTTGATACGTCTATCCGCTGAAATCATTAATATTTTAAGATCTAACTTACACGTGTTCCCGTCGTCATTTTTTTGTCACGCTTTCGAAAATAATATTGTTTTGCTAGCCTTCTTTTGAACATGATCTTTTTGTCCAACCCCAAAACTAATTATGTGGCCCGTAGATTCAATCTCCCGTCACAAATGAACTCTTTAAGCAAGTGCCAAATTTGCGTCGCGCGCGCTCGAAAGTTAAAAGAAGCGTGCTTAACGTAAAATCCCATTGAAGTGGTTTTGAGTTTCTCGTGAAAAAACATGCATGCTGACAGCGAGATAAAGTATGTAGCAATCATCATAAGATTGCCTCTAAATTAACACCTGAATGGGTTTCTCGCAATTTCTGACTGAACGTAAATCTCGTTTAGATAATAACAAATCATGCGTATTAATAATTGCCAATCAGAGCGTTGCGTGGTTGGTTTTTCAATTCTTTATCGTTGCTATCGGCGATTAGTATTCTGACATTCGTAGTCGCGTGCAGGCTGTTGCAACCACCTCGACGCTCAAAATTGCGTCCAATTGCGCAAAAAGTGCAGCATGACTCACGTCGTGACTAAACGGCGCGAAAATAGCTTTTCAGATCATTGGAAATAGTTCAGAAATACGCATGTTTTTCTCTGATATCCAATTTTTGTACTGAATGGTTGCTCTACGGCTTACACAATATCTTTCATTACAGCATAACTTTTTTTAATTAAAAAAAACACGAAAGGTTTTTTAGAATTAGTGTCTGCGACATCGTGGATAATTTTCTAATTGATAAATACAACGACGATATTACTTCCAGATACATGCGTCTTTTCAAGTAAACAATTTTTTCGTAATGAGATAATTTGTATAAATTTTAAATTTTCCTTCAAATTTCACTTCGTTGGACAAAAATACGGATGTAAATGCTCTCGAAAATGCAAGTTCAGCACGGACTAGCGGGTTTGGCAGTGCGAGTCGCCACACCGCGTGAGAGTTTGGCCTTTAAAAAGAGGGTGATCGGCTGTTATTTTTGTGTTGCTGATGTGGTATTGCTTTTCGCCAGCGCCGATGATTCACGATCGGATTCGCCACACTTTATTTCGGCTCGCAGTGTTTAAACGGGTCTCTTGCTCTTATTTACGTCTGTAATTTTGCATGCACTTGCTCAAAGCCTTTATATTTATTTATTTTTTTTGTCGCTCTTGCCGCCAAGGTGTGCATGTTAGGTCTGTCTTTGCATTAGCAATTGTTGTGCATCGTGCGTGACTAATCCTAATGATTGCGCAAACACCCCCGCGATGATTCAGAAAAGCGCCTTTTCAGAGTCGCAATTATTCGTCACCGTGTGAAAATCACTCATTTTTCGTCTATGACTTCATTCGGTCGATTCATCAGAAATACGGCGGCGTCAAAATACTTTGTGATGGTCGCACGCTTAGTCACTCCCTGTGCAATTTTGCGTATTTATTCACTTGAGTTTGAAGTCTTGTCGGGTAATTATATTGTGCGTGATTCATAAAAGTGAACTTCTAGTTTAGCCATCTTGGCACTTGGGCTCGCAGATAATTGAGTTGGCGTTCAATCTTTCTTTGCCCGCGGGCAATGATTCAAAAACTTTTGAACATTTCATTTGCCAAGATCGAGTTTTAAAAATACCATACCCTTTGCCAAATCATCATCGCGGCTCGAAAACTTCTCTTTAGCACTCAAAGATTGCGTGCAGAAAGGCTAGCGTGCGATTTTCGCAATGCGTGATGGGTAATTTTATTCCTCTCTTGCAAAACGGTAAACATGCAAATTTAATCGCACATACAACAACAGTGATGAGCTCGAAGGCCACATCAATTTGCTGTCTTCATGCACGTAATCGAATGCAGCCAGTTGACCGGTTCAATTGGGAGCGATATGTAATGTTTATGAAATGGCTATAGAAAAATTAGTGCAGTGGAAAACTCCACGAAAGTAGTAGCTGGTTTGAAAATATCTTAATTTTCTGGCTTTTCATATTTGGGCTTGAATAAAATGACGGGAAAGGTAAAGAATTGCCTGGTTTTTAAGTGACACCAATTTTAGTATTGTTTTTATTGCATTTTGCTACCTAATATTAACTTGAGCACTGACTTCAACACCTGGGCCCAAAAATAACGTTTAAGGAAATTCCGGTGCTATTGATTAATATGACTATACAAAATTTCAAACGAATTGCGACGTGAATCACTATCTCATTTTACGCCTCCGTTCATAATCTAGAAAGTTATTAAGGGAACCATTGAGCGGCTAAAAGCTCTCCTGAGCGGTTGGGTTATCAGCTGACAAATTAAAAAATTATCTGCCTCAGATTAGCCGCCGAGTTAAAATAAATAATATCGAGCGGTTGCGACGCAACAGCCATCATTCGACAATCGTCTAATCGTGAACCCACGATGCTTTGTTGCAGCATCTTCAAGAGCCCGCTGCTGGCGCCGTCAACGTCCTCGCCGGAGGTAAAGCGCTGCAGGCTGGAGCCGCAGTCGCTGCCCACCTCGCCGTGCTGCGACTCATCCACCTTGCACCGTTCCATGGTGCTGCGCAAGGTGCGCGCCCTTGACTGCGCCTCCCTCGCGCGCAGCCTCAGTACGGGTGGTGGAAACGGAATTCTACTCATCGACATCCGGCCCTTTTTGGCCTTCAACCTAAGTCACATTGCTGGCTCTGTCAACATCAATTGCCAGGTGGGCTGCTATTTTGGATGAAAAATTATGTAACACCCTGCGCATGCGCGGTAGACACAAAGTAAATTACTCTCTTGGTTAGAAAGAAGGAAAAAATAACCCCCTGATAATTAAACTTGTATTTATTTTCTTGGTCGATTTAATTCATTACGCTCTTCTTGCAGGACCGGATCAGCCGCAAAAGGCTGTCAAAGCGGAGCCTTCTCAGTGAACTTGCATCATCAAAGGAGGTGAAAGAAGCGCTGCGTAAGCGACATTACAAGGAAATTATTGTCTACGACCAGAGTACGGTAGAATTCGACAAGCTGTCGTCCACACACCCTCTATTTCTGGCTCTCACCTCGTTGGTGGAGGAGAACCGCGAGCCTGCCGTTTTGATAGGTATGTTGTCATTAATTTTTATTTTTATAAGAATATGACGTCACTATGGCACCTAAAAGACTTAAAATAAAGCCACCAACAAAAAGAGAAACTTGCTGGATTGACAGCTTGACAGTCAAGTGGCTTTGGCTTCCACTCTAGAAAAAACTAGAAATACATTTAACTGGAGTTATCTTCAATGACCCATTGGTTTAAAAACGTTTCAACAAGTTCTGATAAAGATTAAAAAAGCTTCCAAATTAGCTAGATGGCGATAATTAAAAAAAATTATCCGTATTTACATTATAACTCTTTTTTTCGATCATTTAGGTGGGCACTCAGAGTTCCAGCGTCAGTACCATGAGCACTGCGAAACCACCCTCATCTCCTCAGCGCCTGAAGAACCACCAAGTTACGATCTGCACAAGCACCCCATCTCCCGCATTCTGCCCCACCTGTACCTAGGCAACGCCAGTGACGCGCGTGACCGCCAAAAGTTGGCAGACCACAGCATCTCTCGCATATTGGCCATCTCTGCCGACGAGGAATCGCCGGTCCAGCCACTCTTGGAGACTAAAATCATCGCAGCCACCGACAACTGCAGTCAAAACATGAAACAATTTTTTGAGGAGGCCTTTAGCTTTATTGGTGAGTCTTTTATGTTAACTATGACTTTCACAAGTTTTGTTTTTTGCGGAGAAATTGTCAACTAATCTATTTTGGAGTGTGGGCTCTCTTGTGCACAATGGTGGCACTTCGTGTGTGCATTTACTGATAACACGATATCAGTGCATACGGCGAACCCTAACGATAACGTAGAAAAGTAGAGTGCAGTAGAACCCACTGAAATTAGATTTTTTGTAGTGCTCACTGTGCATCAATTTGCGTGCGCGAAATTAACACAAAATTAAAATTTGAAAAGTCATTGCGATAAGAGTGATAAGAGAATCTAAGTATGGATTGACGCATTGAGGAAGGAAATAGTGCCTTAATTGGTAATATTTTAGCGCTCACGCTGATTCATCAAACTTCCTCGACACTTTGTACTCATTATCATTTTGTCTTTTGTAATTCATTATCTGAAACCGTGGAACAATTGCTCTTGTACTCATTTAGTTGCTGTTTCTAACCACGCAACTTGGCCCACAAATCCAAAAACCATTGTTTGAAAAAAAATCGCAAACTAAATATTCTAGTTTGTTCAGGTTTTAAGACCATAGTTTAAGCTTGTCTTCTCTTGTTCCGTGTCTTTTTTCCATTGAACTTACTGATTTCATTAAGGGAAAATCCCAACTACTCATCCGTCATTCTTATCAGTAAAAATAATGCCAGGCTGTAAAAAAACACTTTAACCTTGTTGTCTCATGTGCGGTTAGTCACAGCATTTCTAATGCGAAATTTGTTTTTGTCCACAGAGGCAGCTCGCAAAAAAGGTGAACGCGTGCTGTTGCACTGCCAGGCAGGCGTTTCGCGCTCGCCCACCATCGCCATTGCCTACATGATGCGCCTCGAGCGCATTTCCATGTACGAGGCGTACCGCCGCGTCAAGGAAATCCGGTCCATAATCTCGCCCAACCTCAACTTTGTGGGCCAGCTGATGGAGCTGGAGGCGAGTCTGCAAGGCCCCAGCTGGAGCGAAAAGCAGGCGGAGGCGACCTCCGCCCCTGTGGGCGGCATCAGCTAACGCAAAGACTGATGGAGCGCCTAGTCTGTGCATCTAGTCCCACCGCAATGGACTGAACGGCGCGCGTGGCGTCTGCCACCTGCTTGCTGCACCGCCCCCCGAGGTCACGGCGCGTGCGCAGTGCGAGTTTGTCACGTGACCTGCGCAGAGCGCTGCGCAAGATGAACATTTTGTTTTTTTTCCAACGGCTCACAACAAAAAGGGCCTTTTTGACAAGCAGAAGTGGCGGCCATCGCGTCAATTTGAATTAATTTAGCGCAAGTGAATGATCATTGAGCCGCTTGTGCGCTCTCAGCGCCATCTTTGTTTATGCGGGTGATTTGCATATCAGGTTGGGTGGAACGGCGGTCAAAACAAACCGAACTTGGAGACTCGCTGCCACCCTGGAGCTTTATTATTACGTGGCTTAGGCTGGAATATTTAAATTATCACAAACGATGATGTGTATTAACAGGTTAAATATTATATTTTTAAACATACCTGCCTCCAGATGGTGCTGGGCGCGAATTAAATGTGGACGAGTATAATGTGAGAGTTGATAATTTTATTTGTAAACACACTCTTTTGATGATTTGATTTTTATTTTAGTTTCTATTGCTACTGACTATATGTGAAAAATGAGTTATACCGACGAGAAAACTATTATCATAATAATAAACACATATAAAACGATAAAATATTCACTCGCAGTTTGTTTTAAACTTATCAGTGACACCTGAAAGCCTGTATGAAGTGCGTTCTTAGATATAAATTTTTCTTAATTGGCCTTGATAACAGAGCTTGTTAATTGTGAAATCGAACTCGATAAGGCGAAATGAAGACACTCGTGATATCTCAGCACATTGCACTGAGGTGATATTTTATTTTTGGTGGTCATCAATGACAGCTGCCTCCTTCAATGAATAAAGATGTTATCTATTGACTATGGAGGAGTTCCAGTGCATTGCCAAATAGATGCAGCGGCACGGGAGACCCTTACCGTGCATTAACAAGCTCAAATTTTAAGATGTCATTAGAGAATGAGTAACAAGGAACTCAAACAATGCCACTGTTACATAACTCAGGCGCATGAATGCCAGCAGTAATTTGTCGGGAGCCGTGTGAATAGGCAAGGCGGCCGAGCGAAAGAGGTCGCCTGAATGGGGAACCGCCGTCAGCGGCACGACGCAATAAGGTGAGTTATTGAAGGACGCGCGCGGCAGATATTTGCAGAAGGACTGTTTGCCGGAGAAATTTCAGACCGGCATTGTGAGAGGAGCCAGTGATTACGTGCTCATCCGCGCTCTTTGCGCGCGCGGCTCATTTCCTGCGTGCCAAGGAAAATAATTCAAGGAAAGCCCCACGGCATATTAAAAAGCATCTCTAGAGCCGGCTCATTAAAAAGGCGGACTCCTCTGCTCGCTTTTTGTGTGCCACTCACAATGCCGGAGGCCGGGTTTTAATTAAAACCGCCGCACCAGCCGAGTCCGCGCCGGGGGCTAAACAGACCCTTGCCGCGGATTGGACCCCAAGACGGCTCGGCTCGGACTGATTAAACCAAAGAGTCTATACTATTGTTGGCTTGCATGATCTCTTGAATCGAGCTAATACAATTAAAGTCGGTAATATTTACAAAACATCCAATTTCTCTTGAATGAGATTAATTTCACAATAAAGGTTAAAAAATAATTATCTTCCTTGAAATTATTTTTCAAAAAGTTAGAACCAGTTAGAATGAATGAATCTCAAAATCCCGAATCTGCTACCCCTTTGGAACGTACTCGAGCACCCCCTCACTTTTGCGCCGTTTCTGCCGGCCTTGTAGTGGCAGTAGTTATGCTCTCTCTCCGCAGCATCCCCACAGATGCTCCCTTACATCCCCGTCGCCGAGTTTGCGCGTTTAAAAAATCGCATTTTCGCTGTAATTCTCGCATTACAGGGGCCGAAACTGGATTTTGAGTTGAGGCAAGTTCAATTTTGGCGGGCTGGTCGGGGGCACGCGGGCGCCTCGGGGTCTCCGGGCTGGCAAGTGGCTCGTGTAACCAAATAACAATCGGCATGCGCGAGAAATCTGCTTTTCCAGTTGGTCCACCCTCTTGAAGGGGAATCGATATTTTCCGGGCTTTGTCAACGGCGGATCCCAATTTGCATTTCTCGTGTGCCGTCTCTGCTGCTGCTACCCTCACAGTGAGTTTGTTTTGGCTCGTCCCGTGGCCGTTCGGCCGCTATCCCAGACCACCTGGCCGCTCGCCCGGCCACCCGAGACGCTCCCCTCAGTGGCGGCCCAGGCTCTCGTTCTCATCTCCTCGCGCAATAATTGTCTCATTTCCCCCAATCGCTGCCACATCTCCGGCAGAACTGCCTTCGTAAACACGGACTAATTTAGTAATTGCCTCCTTACCGGTGCGGATTTGCTTATTTCCAGGCCCTTCACCACCCTTTGTCTCACTTTGAAGGGGCCAATTTCCTCTGTTAGCACTTTTGTTTCTCGCCCTGCTCACCGCTCACGCCGAGCGAGGGAAAATCGCCGTTTTTGCTTTTTAGTCCCGCCACACCAATCGCGTTAATCTTTTTCTCGCGTTTTGTCGTAGCTAAATTAATTTCATTTAGACCTCACGGGTGCCGTGAGTCACTCGGGCAGTTGGTAAATTTTTGTAATAGAAAATAAGTCAATGTTTGCTGGGGAAGGCGTTAGTTTGGGCGGAGCTGCAATAGAGCTAGTTTTGCAAACACGGTTAGGGGCGTCAGATTTCTCGCGGAATTTACGACTGCATGTACGCTCATTTACACTTCCCGCTCGTTAATTTTAATTAATATTCACTGAGTGTAGCTTCTACTTTTTAACATTCCCTTTATCTTAATTAACACATTTTATATGGATTTTGTATGCATGAAGCCGAGCAAGAAGAGCCCTCTTGCATGCTTTCCCACGAAATACTCATTATTCCGGCAACTTTGAAACTGCAAACTCTGCAAAACAAAAGTTTGCCGCAAACAACAGCTGTCTATATGGAGATCATCTCGCCGGAGTTCTAAAACTTTCCCTCGGCAAACATCGCTAATTTCAGACTGTCTTTGAAAGTGGCACACTAGAGCCTCTCATTGCAGCATCATCATGCAACAAACCAGATTTCGCCCTACCCAAGCAAGTTGCCTATTGTGCGCGTCTACTGTAGTTCGGCCCCGTATTTGAGTTGCAGCTAGCGCCGAGTGAGAATGGTCTGGCTTTATTTATTTTGCGAAAAGCGGGCTCAAGTTTTGCGTTGAGGGCAAAAACGTGCACTGTTATATGTATATGGAGTGAACCGTGAGCAAACAAAACAAGCACCAAGCGCCTGCAGGCCGAGCGCTTAGGCAATACGTCGGTCATGGGAGTCGCGCAGATTGCATACCGTGTCATGTTTCAGGAGCTCGCGTCGCACAATGCAATTTTTAATCGATTCCCCACCCTGGTTTCCGATTTCTGATCCCTCAAAGCAGCTTCTTTTGTTCTTTAAGCAAAAATCAATGTGCGTGAACACGCAATTCGCGCTTAACTTTTGACATTTTACGCAATAAATGCGGGCTGGACGGAAATTTAATTAATTATTTTCCACAATGTAGAGAAATGTAAGGGAAAACTAACCATCTACCTTAATTATTATAACAGCCTGCTCCTGTTAAGACTCGTATACATTCTTGATGATTGCCAATGCTCTTCATTCAAATTAACTTCAATGAACGTGCCGACCATTAATTAATTGATTCATTGCCTATGCAAGCTCTCGACAATTGATTTATATTCGTTTCAAACGTAACATCAAGAGCTTCAATTATACGGTATTAAACTTCCCTACTGCGCGCAATATTCGTTCACCTTCACTTTGTAGCTGTCACTCGCAACAAAAATTTCCAATTTACGCGTTTCTTTCTCGACGGACGAGCGCGGGATGTAGGCTAGAAGTTAATTAAAAAAGCTCAAGTCACATCGCTCTCGACGAGTTGGTTTTTCCTGACCTAAAAACTGTCGAATCCTTTGAAGAGGCAGGGTCGCGCGAAAGAGACTAGGACGGACTGCAATTAATTCCGCAGATGGATATTAAGCATATGTGGGTCTAGACCGGGAGCTGCTGCCGAGCTCTCATCTGCATAATCTACGCTAACTACGAGTGGGTGGCCGCTTTGTGCTCGGGCACGACACAAAGAGTGTTTTGTCGCAGACGGCCGCTGACCAGGCCATTGTTGCTCTTTCACTGCAACAAGTTGGGCTTTTTGCAATTCATTCAGACCGGTGGATAAAAACGCCCTGCTCATTCACACTGCTCGCCTACGTGGAAATTTCGAAACCACCTCTTAATTGGGCGCGGCACGCCACCCTTTGTGTTGCGGATTAGTTTGATAGTTCAAAGAACACACACTTTGTTCTTGGAATTTCCACGCGTTAATTATTAATGCAGCTCTCCGCGCTGCGACGTGGTTGTAGCGCAAGTTTCAGCAGAGCAACTAATTAAGGGTCAAAACCTCTGGTGTGATGTGAACTTTGTGTGTTTATTTTGAGGGGAACATTTGCAAACCTAATAGCTGGTTTGCAAACAAACAAAAATTTTATTTGCTGAAATACTGAAAATTTTCTCATTTTTAGATGATCGGGGGCTGAGCGAGCAGCGTGATGGCGGAGAACGCGACGGAGGCGGCGACGCTGGAGCCGCCGGCGCCGTACTCCTTACCTGAGACGGTGCTGATCGCGGGTTTGGCCAGTACCTTGAGCTTCCTCACCGTGGTGGGCAACATCATGGTGATCTTGTCCTTCAAGATCGACAAGCAGCTGCAGACCATCTCCAATTACTTTCTGTTGTCGCTCGCCATCGCCGACGTTACCATCGGCTCCGTCTCGATGCCCCTCTACACCATTTACTTGCTGAAAGGCTACTGGCCCTTTGGGCCTAACGTTTGCGACATGTGGCTCGCCCTCGACTACCTTGCTTCCAACGCCAGCGTGCTCAACCTTCTCATAATTTCCTTTGACAGGTAAACACGCCATTTTTTATATTTTGCATTTAACGATTAAAAAATAAAATAATTTGACAGTGCATTGTAACTAATTTTTATTAATTGCTTCGTTCAGATACTTCTCTGTGACACGACCTCTGACCTATCGAGCAAAAAGGACGACGACGAAAGCAGCGGTAATGATAAGCTCCGCGTGGGGAATATCGTTGCTGCTCTGGCCCCCGTGGATTTTTTCCTGGCCGTACATAGAGGGTAAACGCACCGTGCCCGACACGGCGTGCTACATCCAGTTCATCGAAACAAACCACTACATTACATTCGGTAAAACACGTCGCTTACAACATTTCACTGGCCAGCCGCTAATTGTCAATCTGGATTCCACAGGCACGGCGATTGCTGCTTTCTACGTGCCAGTCACGGTGATGATAATTCTCTACTGGAGAATTTGGCGGGAGACGGAAAAGCGAAAGAAAGACCTGCCAAACCTACAGGCCGGAAAGAAGGAGTGCTCCAAGCGCTCGAACTCGAGCGACGAGGCCATGGACCTCGAGGACTGGAAACGGACGCGCAGCGAGTCGAGTACCGGCCCCGACGAAGTCGACTCTCAGAGCTTTATAGCAGTACCCTACCGCACGGTAAAATGCGATATTGAGCATTGACGCATGAAATAAATTCCGATAGATTGCTGCAGGACACATTTTATCGGAGTTGTCGTGAAGCAAACAGAAAAAGAGCGTTATTTGCCTCCTAGTACAATAATACCAAAAACCGATTTATCGGAGAGGACCTGGAAACTGAAACAAAACTTATTTGCAGTGCGCGGTGCATGGTCCGACGGTGAACCAGCAGTATCACGCACCTTGCTCGCCGTCGTGGATCCGCTACAAGTGCGACCTGCTGGCGTCGTACCTTCGTTGTTGCTTCGCCCGCACCCTCGGCGCCGGCGAGGCGCAACAACCGCCGCAGCACCGTTTCTGGCGCCGCCGCCAGCAGGACTTGGACACGATGAGCGAGGCCGGCTACAACACCTCCGTGTCCATGGAGACGAGCGTGCCGAGTAGCGTGTCGCGGTGCACCTCGCTCAATATGATCAAAGATCCTTACGCGGTGAACCCCACCGCTAGACTGGCGCACTACGACCCAAAACAGTGAGTTCAATTTCAATAGTGGCTGGTAGAATTTAAATTTTTTTAAATTATAATTTGACATTAATTTCCTTTTCTTCTTGTTTGTGGACATTTTTTCAGTAAGCAATGGTACAGCATAGCAGCAAAGCTTTATCTCGCTGAAGAGACAGACCACTTAAAAATGACACAAACCAGCCAGATTTTAATTAAGCTACAAAGTGTATCATTCCTACTGATAAAATTATATTTAGTAAGAAAGGCGGACGAGAAATTTTTTTAACATCATCTCAATTTTACAAAATGGCTTTAACACATGTGACTCTTAAACAGCATGTGTGGCTGACGATGAGACAGAAATTAAAAAAATAAATCATTCTTGCTCAACATTTTTATTTTTTTACCCAAACAGCCACCCATCCTGTTGAAGAGTCGCATGTGGGATAGAGCGTTCTGAAAAATTTTGTTTCATTAGATTTCCCAACGTCTTTCCCCTTTTCTTTGTTCAATTTAATGATTGTACACAATGCTTCTTTACTGAAATGAGACACAATTTCAGGGTGACCGCAGGGGCTCGCACCCTGACACGGTCGGTGTCCACGGAGTCAGTGTACACAATACTGATCCGGCTGCCGTCAGAAAACGAAAAATCGGAGCTGGCGTCGATCAAAATGCTGCCGGCGCTGGATACGGGTTACCCGGATGCGACGCTGCGTCGTCACTCGTCGGACGTGCGCATCCCCTTGAACGCCAAGATCATTCCGAAGCAGCTGATCAAATCCAACTTTCCGCTGAAGAAGAAAAAGAAGAAATCGAACGAAAAGAAGGCGGACAAAAAAGCGGCCAAGACGCTGTCTGCCATCTTGTCCGTGTTCATCATCTCGTGGCTGCCGTACAACGTGTTGGTGCTGCTCAAGCCGCTGACTTCGTGCGAGGACTGCATCAGCCAGGGCGTGTGGGACTTCTTTTACTTCTTCTGCTACATCAACTCGACCATCAACCCCTTCTGCTACGCCCTGTGCAACGAGACATTCCGCAAGACCTACATCAAGATCATCAAGTGCAAGTGGCAGTCTCGCAACAGGGCTGCCCTCAACCGCGGATACTACAACTGACCGAGACAATAAGCCACATCATAGTCCCCGAACTGCGGCTCCGAAAACGCAAAGTCTGCCGGCGAGGCGCACGCAATTCTGGCCCGCTCGGCAAAAACGAATATATTATTGTATAGAGGATATTTAAGAATATACTTGAGATACAAAACTAAATGCGAAGCCTGGTATTTTTCTCGCGCTTCTATCGATGCATTAAATCGGTGTTTGTAAACTGTACTTCCCTCTGAAATACATTTGTGTACTACTTATGCCAAATTTTAGCAAAACACGTGCCAAATATTTGTACGGGCCGACGTTGCGTGCTGTCCCAAATTCGAGAACTTCCTGTCTCTTTCTCTTGATCGGGAGCGTGCGTAATTAAGAATTTCGGAAGAGGCTGATGACGCGCACGCCCTTACTTTGGAGCAAGCATAAGGCCAGATTGTTTGCAAATTGGATTCGCGACAGCGATTAAAAAATAAACACGATGTAATATGTCGCCAGGCAGATTTTGCTCGCGTGAACCGCGCAGGGGTGTTAAAACTAACGAACCAACGGCCACGCTGCTCAACGACCCTCGGTGTGTTCTCTTTCATATCCCCGCCCGCCACAATTGAGGACTGCTGCAGGCAATTGTGCGAATCAGTGTTTGGATGTTTGTATTCTACCTAACGAGCTGTGTTTATTGATTAATATTAAATATACACACATAACATGAAAACCCCGAAACAAGGCTCTGTTTTACTTTTGATCTCGCAAACATCCCTTTTTGTCTCGAACAGAGGAGAATAAAAATTCCGGCACTATCGCTCCAGCCGGAGGCGGATGGAAATTGGATATTGACTTTGATGTTAAGCACACACAAACGATTTCATTTCACCGGGTAAATATAGGAAACCAGCGGAACATGAAAGTGGTGCACAAGTTGCTCCACTACACACAGAGCCCGCAGGGCTGGGATAATTTTATAAAGTGGAAAAATAGTTTTTGGATTTTGGACACCACAATAAAAAATTCCAATACAAAATAGACAAATGTAAAAATCCCGAGAGTCTGAACTTATTCTGCAGCAGCACGTGTCGACTTAGTGTGGTACCAACAGTGAAGCATTCTGTGCGTACGCACGGTCGCACCGTATCGCTATTTCTGTTCGGAGACTAAAAATAGAGCCGGTCTTTGCACTCCGCCCCCATCGGTGGTCCATCTGAATCTGAAGTCGGTTCGCCATGGGCACCATCAAGCAGTTCTCGTTTCCGCTTTTTCAGGAGCAGGTGCATAACGCATTAAACGAAGTAGACGAGACCGAATTCGGCAAACTCCAGGACAATGAGCAGAGGATCCGATATGTCGCAAAACTGCTGGCCAACAAGGATTTGCTCCCTAGGCTGCAGCCGGCGGGCAGTGGGAAAAAATCTGATTTGGCCCTCGAAAGACGCAACGAGGGAAACAAACTTTTCCAGATAGGCGACTTTGACAAGGCTCAGCAGTTGTATTCAGCAAGTCTGTTGGTGGCAGATGATCCTGGTTAGTATAACATGACGTTTAAGCGACAATTACTTGTTCAGTCTACGAAACTGGAGAAATAATATCAATTTAAACCTTTATTTAATTAAAATTTTCAAGCTCCCTGGATGGATCATGTTATTTACACAATTTATTCCTTTCCAGAATCCATGTGCCTGGCTTTGGCTAACCGATCCGCAGCGCTTTACAATATGAAGCAATACAGGCTGGCGTTGAATGACATAAAAGAGCTATACGCTATCGGAGCCTACCCAAAACACCTTTTGTACAAGGTTTCAGAGCGGAGGGCGCGGTGTTTTCTGGCAATGGATCAGAGACTGAGCGCACGCGACGCTTTCAGGTTGTTAACGTTATTAAATAAAATACAATTTTCGAATTATAAATATATTTAGATAAAAAGTGAGTAATCTTGGCGAAATTTTCAGACAGACAATGCAAGCACTGGACGACGCAAAAATGGAAGCAGACCGGAAAACGAAAATGCGCACTGACGTGCAAATCATGCTGGTGATGCTGGAAAAAGGGCTGCTGAAGGACGCACCCCTGCCACCCGATACGTCGGTGAAGCCGCCTGCCCTGTCCGGCGGCGTCAACCCCAACTTCCCGTGCGCCAGCAACAGCCTTCGCTTCGAGTGGGCTGGAAATGCGGAGGGCCGCATGGCCAGGTGCAGGTCGGCCATCCGCACCGGCGACACCGTGCTGGTGGAGTCGCCCGTCGTGGCGGCGCTGCTGCACGAGCGGCGCCACACGCACTGCTGGCACTGCATGGAGCGCCTCGGCACTTCGCTGCCCTGTCCTACGTGCGCTGAGGTCGCCTTCTGCACGGCCAAGTGCAGGGACGCTGCGCTCGGCACGCACCACCGCTGGGAGTGCACCTTCCTGCCCATTCTCCGCGAGTCCAAAGCCTCCGTCACCTGCCTCTTGGCTCTCAGGCTGGCGAGTAACAACAATGTGGACAAGATCAGGGTAAAATAATTCAATATATATATATATATACATAAAGAGCTAGCTTTTGGATGAAAAAATATATTTTTAACATACCATCATTTTTACCATCAATATTTTTTATGAAAGATGGTTATCGATTGCATAAAAACCTCATTTTACGAAATTCGAACAAATATTTGGCTTTCAAAACATTTTTATGTTGTTTGGAAAATTTTCTCATTGCTCCAAAAAACTACTTACATTAAATAGAACCAAACTTACTTACCATAGAAATTCTATCACATTACTATTGGATGCACGAATTAAATGAATTTTCAACTTATCAGAACTAAGAACATGTAGACACCTAAAATGTTTCCCTTGTAAGTGAATGCAGATAAGGTGATAAGCATTGAAGGAATCAAAAAAACTATATATGTTAATATTTTTTCATTTGACCTAGATTTGCTAACTCTAAAGATATTATTTTAAATTTGAGATTTAAAGCAATTTGAGCAGTTCGGAGATCTAATACTGGCTACCCAATGTCGGAGATGGCAAAAAGTGGTTAGTTTAGTGACTCGAAATGCTGAAATTGCTCAACGGGCTGGGAGGCGCACCGGCGCCGACTCGCTACTTGCTGGTTTGCACCTTTCCAGCAAGCGTGATTTGGCTTCACGGAATGAATGTCTAGCGTTTCAATGCAGTCCTCGGTGCGGAGGCAAGTGGCCCTTGAGTGGGCTGGGTCCCTGTGCGGCCTGGTGCGCCCATGTTATCCGTTCGCGGTGTTATTGGGACCCGGGTTCCAGCATTCGTGCCAGTGCAGCGCGCGCCCTTCCCGGTCCTCGGACAGTGATAAAAAGAGCAATATATATATATATATATATAAATATATATTCAGAAAATTTTATATGTAAGCACTGAGAAATAAAAATGTCTTAATTAATTTAGGCTGGTCTCTCAGAGGCTGAAGGTCGTGATGTTCGTCTGATCGGCGAGGAAAAGTACCATTCGCACGACTTGTCCAATTTTTTCTCGCTGGTAAGCCACTCGGAAAGACGATCGCCCCGCGATTTGCTCCAGCGCTCTTTGATGGCGCACTTTTTGCTCGGCGGGCTCTCGCAAGGAGGGTACTTTGGCGGAAAAACAGCCCTAGGCGCCGAGCTCAGCGCCGATCAAGCGTTAATCGGCGGGGCGTTGCTGCAGGCGCTGCAGATCGCGCAGTTCAATAGCCATGAAGTGTCTGAGCTCGTTTCACGCGACAATGACTCAGGTAAGCAAAGAAATATGGCTTTCGCAAATTGCAAAATATGTGAGGGACAACATAGGGTTGCCACAAGAGTCTTCGTAACTTACAACGTTAAATCCAAAATTTAAGGGTACACGTTTTGAAACATCCCCATCAATATTTTGAATTCAGAGTTGGTAGAATTAACAATTGTCCTTAAAAATTTAAATCATAAAAACACCAAATATCACTAAGAATTGATAAATCCAAAACAATATGCGCGGGAAAATTGATATTTCCTTTTTGATGAATATTAATAAATGAATATAAATAAAAATTAATATAGCAAAGACAAGTTATTTTAGAAATCAATTGGATTTTTTTATCTTTTCATTATGTATTAGCCATTTTTCAATTTTTCCTCACACCTGGCTGTCAGCTTATCGTTTAAGGGCAAAACGACTCTCTAAACCCACTAAGAATACTTTAAATTCCTGAAAAAATAAAACAAATTCAACATTTTATTTTGCACTAATTTTCAAAATATTGTTAAAAACCTCAAGATTCGAAATTTGTGTCATTTTCGTAATAGATTTGAAAATTATTACGTAGAAATAAAAAAAATCATCCAAAAATATATTAATCGAGTCTTCAGCGTCAATTCGATGAATAATGGCTTTTTTTTAAACATCTGCCAGACCCGAAGTCGCTATTCATCGGTGGTGCCGTGTACACAACGCTGGCTCTGCTCAACCACTCTTGCAACCCGAGCGTGATGCGTTACCACGCGCCGGGGGGCGTCGTCGTGGTGCGTGCCGTGCGTCCGCTGCAACCAGGCGATGACGTTTCTGAGAACTACGGGCCGCTGTGGACACGTGAGTCACGAGACGTACGCCAGCAACGCCTGCGTGACCAGTATTGGTTTGAGTGCAACTGCGAAGCGTGCGTCGGCGAGTGGCCACTCTTTGAAGACATCTCCGAAAACATCATCCGACTGCGATGCGGAGGCTGCGGTGCCGCGGTCATCTTTGGAGAGGAGCAGATCGCGGCCACGTGCCTCGTGTGTGGACACAAGACCAGCGTCCTCGCGTCCCTGGCCGGAGTTGCGGACACAGAACGAAAAATGGAGGTAAATATGGTAAAAACTGTAGGAAAACAGTCTAGAAATGAAAAACAATATAAGCGTAATAAGTAGAGTGGGGATTTTTTTTTAAAATTAAAGTAGCAACTATTAAAAGATACGATTTTCTACTTTTGATTTATACTTTGACTGTGTTGCACTACTGTATATATGAATGATTGTGAGAATAAAGAAACAAACATCCGAAGATTGAAAATAAAACAATGTTAAATAACTTATTGCATATGAAATAAATTTTTGCTTTACAAGAGGGCACGAACGACCATACTTTGTTTTGGTTAGGTGAAAATGAATTATTTACGTTCTAATATGATTCATTCGCAACCCCGTTTGAAAGCAAAATATGTTAAACATAGATTTTCATTTTAATTTATTTTATTCACTTTTCATATAATTTAAATCGCACTTTGAATTTTTAGCTGGCGAAAATGCGGGCTTTGGACAAACCTGAGGAAGCATTGGACATGTTTATTCAAATTCTGGAGGCGCTAAACAAGTTTCTGGCAACACCTCCCTGCAAGGACTTCGTATTGTGCCAACAAGCTGTACGAAAATGTTTCTTACAAATGGGCAACTGGTTCAAAGGCCGTTAAGAGAAATATTTACAAAAGGGATTTTTAAAAAATAAATTTGTATGGCTTTTTTGGATTTAATTGCAGAGGTTTTAATTCAAAACGATTCATTAACTTGTTAACACATCATGTTTATCTTAATCATTCCCTATAAAAAAATCTTGATTTATAATTATTATTACAAGGAACGTAAGGGACAATGGCTTGTTCAGTGAATTTCTTACAAGAAAAATGCGCCATACGAGGTTATCAGATAAGGCTGAAGTTTCATTTCGCAACGGTCACGTGTTAATTGCTGCCGTTCTAAACGCCTGCGATGCCTTTTATCCAGTCCAAGTAAGCACCAACTTTGGTGTATCCAACTGGAATTCCTTGAATGCAGGAGTCCGTATCAAGGAAAGAAAAGATGGCAAAAACAACAGGTGATCCATCCTCGTTGTGAGCCATCAGAGCGCCGCCCGAGTCACCCTGCAATTAAAGGACCGATTAAATTTGATCAGGTCGTCAATAAACTCTTACTTACAAAGCAAGGTCCTCTGCCTCCGGCAGTCTCCACGCAATATTTGTTGGGCGACATCCAACCTGCGCCATACCTGGTTTCACAGGTGCTCGGCGCAATCACTCTGTTCGGTGATTTCATCAAGACATCGTGCATTTTATTGTAATCTGTTAAAATAACTCGATAAGTTCGTTTTCAAATCAATATTTAAGAGCGAATCACTAACTTTGGCTGATGAAGCCCCATCCAAGCATTGTGCCATAGATGCCTTCCAAATTAAGATCCGCTATTTCTTGGGTTGGCAAAGTGGCTGGGCTAATATAAGCTGCAAGACATATCTTTAAAATTTCAAGCTCTTGAATTGTTGAAATAATTATTACGTGAGGAAGATACAGTTCTAGGCAGCCGGATCAAAGCAATATCGTTATCATAGAATGCGTTGTTGTAGTCAGGGTGGGTGTAGAAGGAGGTCGCATTGAGTCTAACTCTGCTGAACTCAAGAGGGTTGGATATGTTGTAAGCACCCAACCAAATTCTCGCTTTGTCGGCTCTGCAAATATAATTTTTCAGTGCTCTATTTCCGCTGCCAAAATTCATCCGCAATTGCTCACCCTTCAATGCATTGCGCCGCAGTCAACACAAAGCTGCTGGAAATGAGAGAGCCACCACAGTATGAAATAACCTGGCCTCCATTGAACGCTTCCACGAGGGTAACCCAGGGATAATCACCCCTGACCACTGATTCGCCACCGATGATGCGACTGGTTGGCGAGCACCAGGTCTGAAATATTTTTAGTCCAGTGTAAAATTCATGATGGGATATAATAATATATTTATTAAATTATAGGCTTCAGTGAAAACAATATAAAAATACTTACGGAGGTTAGAATGCAGCATGTAAAAACGCACAAGAGAAGTACCAACTTCATGGCTGATTGCTATGGGTGTTGTTAGCAGATTAAAATTTTTTGCTTCGCTCTCGAGGGGACGGTCCTTTTTGCTCTTGACGGCGTTTTTAAAGATCGCAATCAGATTTGCTTTTATCATAGATCAGTTGACGTCTAACGTGTTATAAATTATCGCGAATCTGTGAGAGCTTAGACAAGTTTTATAGAGCCGCACTATAACTAGAACATATTTATGAAAATGATCCTATGGCAAACACAATTTTAAGCCACTTATATCCTTTCTTTAAGATCATCAAAGTCTGTTTATCCCGCCTATCAGTTTGTTGGGTTACGAACAGGGCCCGTCCTAGGCTGAATCATTTATTGCTAATGCGTATTTTGGAGCTCCTATTATGCTTATTTTTAAGAGCCGCAATAGGGCCCATCATTTGACACCAAAAGAAGGTTCGGGATTACCAGGAGGACTTCTTATCATCAGTCCGGCCCTTTTTAAGATTGTCTCCGCAAAAAAGATGCTCATATAATATTATTTTATTGCTTGTATTCATTGGAATTAAAGGAGTGTTCTGATGCGACCTTCCACAATTTTATTAATTTTTCATCACTGAGTCACAATTTCATTTGATATTCTATGCACCTACAATTCCATTAATCCAGTCAACGAACTGACCAACCCGGATGAAACCAACTGCGAAACCATCCAAGCAGCCTCTTGTGTCCAGGAAGGAAAAGGTACCAATGATCGTTTTATCGCTTTCGCGGATCAGACCGCTTCCAGCATCACCCTGAGGGATATTGATTAATTTTAATGCAAGATTAGGGAATGTAAGCAGATTAATTTATAAATCAATTCTTATAATGATTTTCTTCAACACGAAAATTTGAAAAAGTTACTTCTAACACGCAAGGAATTTTTGGAAACACTAAAAAATTAAGAAAAAACGCTTAATTCCACGCAGAGCAGATGACATTTCGTAATTTCATAGTTTTTCTAAACTTCATTCTGCACTATGATATTAAATAATATTTACAAATAGTGTGAATTACATAACAAGGTCCATTCAAGTCTTGGGTTTCGATGCAAAGCTTGCCGGGACCCATCCAGTCAACACCGTAATGGGCCTCACAGTCGACTTTTTCAATCACCGTGTTGCGAGTGAAGCGCAGAGTTGGGCTCAAAGAGTTGGTGCCTGTAATATTACAAATTTGTACAAAATTTCTGGATTCATGGTATTTAACGAACCATCAGGTGAGCCCCAACCAGCAAGAAGACCTTCCGTGCCAATGAAATCGCTTTCAATGTCAGCTCCAGAAGGGAGATTTGCAACCGCAATAAATTCTATTTTGGAAGAGATTTAGAATTTGGATATGCAATTAATCCGTACTTAATGATATATACCATTGAGTTCGAGAGTTCTAGGAAGGGTTATGACAGCGATATCATTGTCATACACACTGTTGAAATCAGGGTGAGTCGTGAAGTCACTGGTTTCCATGAGCACTCGATTTGGTTCATCTGAAGCTGTGATATTGAACGAGCCAAAGTACATGCGGGCAATTTGAGCGCTGAAAGGAATAAAGCTTAAAAATTGTTGGACGACCATATTAAGTTATGCAACCTGTTTGTCATTTCTGATTTTGGGGTTACGTAAGAGAAATTTGAAAAATAATTAGAGTATATATGTACTCTGATTAATTGATTGTCTGTAACACGGTGTATTTTTAAGAGGGGTCCAAATATTTATTTTTGAACTAATTTGATGAAATTGATTTCAAAAATGTTTTAATTAAGAAGTTGTTATTTTTGTACGATGACCCCATTCCCACTTTTAATGATTATGAATTATGAAAATCATTAAAAGATGTATTTTACCCGTCAAAGCACTGAGCTGCAGTCAAAACATGTCTGTCAGAAATTATGGTTCCGCCGCATCCTGAGATAGCCTGGCCATTCGCAACGCCCTCAACGAATACTTGCCACGGGTAAGCGCCGGGGGTAGATTCTTCCCCGCCGACAATGCGACTGCCCAAATGGACAGAGTTCGCCTGAAAAGAATATGTGAAATTGATTCCTGAGTTTGTACGTCTGTGCAATTATGAATCTCACACTGTGAAGGGCCGCAACAAAAATAATTGCTAAAGAAAGGTGTTTCATCTTGGCAGACTACCAAAAGCATCAACTGAGTGGGATAAATTACTATAAAAAGGGTATAAATAATAGATTAGATAAGCTTTAATCGATCGCCGGTAAAAAATTTGTTCGTTTGAGGTCATTCCGATTCCATAAATTAAGTGTTCTGAAAACATTTGATGTGCGAGATAATTCGACAGATCGCTTGATTATTTGCATCATTTGAAACAAAATCGAAGCATTCTAAAGATAACGAAACACCGAACATGATTGATAACGCGTCTTCACACTTATACGTTTGATGAAAACGGACAATGAGAGCATAAAAAAATGAAAATTTTCAGCAGGAGAATAAGACAATTTCAAATCCCACATTCTTGTGTTTGATTAAATTTAAAAGGGTTTATAATAAATTTAATCATGCTTAATATTTTGGGATCTTTCATATTTTGTTAATAAAGATTTTCATAAATATTTTTCATATTACATCAAAGCTACCGCCTGTGGAATGATCTCCCACCGAATGTGCGTCTCAACGAAAACGTTAGTGCATTTAAATTATTCTTAAAAAAACAGTTGTTGTTCCTCAAGAAATATTGAACCAACGTCTTACCTCTCTTTCAACAATTAGTTCCTATTTGAATTCATTTGTCTGGATATGGTAATGTATAGGGCAAAATATCCCAGCAGAACCACTATAAAATCATTTGAAACTACATTATTTGCTTGGCATTCAATACCTTTTTCTTTAAATTACTTAACAGAGCTCGCAGTTTTTTATCGGGTTTATAAATAAAAGCTTAGTTAATTTTGGCCAAGACCAAATATAATAAACGTCGATCATCTTAAAATTTAATAAAAAATCGAGTGATTTTGTTTCAGCATAATCCCTGTATGACTCAACTATCTTTTGATTTGGCGACATTTCAGTGACTTGTTCGCTTGTACATTTATTTTGCCTTTTTAACTTATCTTGAATTTCATTTATGTACATGATTCAGTGATAATAAATTAAAATAACAATTTTAAATCATATTTATCCTTTTTCATCCTTTTATATAGCCTCACAGGTGAACTTAAGATTGTTCCATTAAATATTTTTTATTCTTGGAACAAAGTTATGCGAATAGAATACAATCATATTATCTGGGAGAGCTTATTATGACTTGAAACTCGAAGCAGGCAAATCATTGTGAGCAGAGTGTATGGGAGAGTGCTAGATCCTCAACCATACTGCAAAAACCAAAAGGAGATCGTGCGCGTGCGTCGCGGTGGCGGCTGTGGGTCGCGTTCGCCACGTACCGGCGGTGCTGGAACCGCTTGCACCATTTCAATGGTTTCATCCTTTTTGGCGCCAAAAGCACGTGTCAATCCCAATGCCAGAAGTGAAGAATATGAAATCTAATCAAAAGGGTCAAAAAGCTACCACCGCTGTTTTTGAACTCTTTGTACCTTTCTGCAATTTTCAATGTGAGCAGAAAACCGATAGTACATGGAAAGTAATAATATTTCATTGAAACAATAAAAGTGATTATGGGCCAAATAATACACTCTGATTTGAGGATAAATTATTTTTACGCGTTTCTTAACAATAATTATCGTGAAATATTCTTCCGTTTTTAATCAATATTGCACTTTAGACGGCTAGTTGATAAACTTTCTTGAAATGTGATATGGTTGGACTCACACTTCTCGCTCTGATGGAGAAAGAATCAATGTTAATGCCCTATCCTTCCAAGAAGTGCGAGTTGGGCGAAAAGTGTGAGTAAGAAAAACGCAGAGTGTGCGTGCGTGAGCCAATGGCATCACCGCTGCAAGGATACCCGTTCTAGGTCGAGGCTGTGGGCTCGGTCTGCCGATCTTGTGCGTCGGTCATAATATACGCTGCTTTCCACAGCTCGCGAGCATAAGCACGTAAAGACAACGTAGAGCAAACACAGTCGCGTTTGATTTTCAATTGCAAAAAATCGGAGCGGTACTTCGCGATGGAGTTTTGTTTGCTGGTTTTATCGCTTTTAATAGGAGTGCCCGCAATATTCTTGACCTGGATTGTAGTCCAGATCGCTTACGTGCACATCTTCTCTCGCTTCATCAAAAGGCCAAAAGATTTTGTGAAGGCTTATGGACCATGGGCAGGTATTGTGCGATTTTAATATTTTTTATTGCAATTCATCGAGACTAGCAATTATTTTAACTCTAACATCTAATTTGCGATTCCAGTGGTCACTGGCAGCTCTGATGGAATTGGTAAATGCTACGCTTTTGAACTGGCTAAACGTGGAATGAATATTGTTCTTATTAGCAATGAAGACGAAAAGCTGCATGCTGTTGCAGAGCAGCTGAGTAAGCAATTATTACCAATTTTAAATATTTTAATTATCCCCAGGCGTGACTTGTAGGTATAAATTTTACTATAAATAGTTTGATGCGGTGGTTTGTAATATAACTATTTAAATTTTAGTAGCTAATGATCATTTTTTTCGCTTTTACTTGAAAAATAAATTATAAAATAATTTAAACTGCTACTAAATAATCACTTAATTGATAACGCTTGAGGCATAAAACTTATAAGTTCATACAAGTTAATTTATTTTAGTCCAGTTTCTATAGTACAAAAATCAATCTTGTTATTTCTCATACTGAAAAAGTATATATTTGCGTTTTAGGAGTATAATTATATAATTAAAAAAATAACATTGATTTCCATTTACAGATAAAAATCATGGCATCGAGACAAAAGTAATAATTGCCGATTTCACCCAGACAGAAGATGAGCATCAGAAAATATTCTCAGTTTTAAGAAAGCTTGATATAGGAATACTTGGTATAAAAGCTCAACCTTAAAAGGAGCACAATCGTTTTAACTAATTTTATTCACAAAAAAGTAAACAACGTTGGCACAGCTGCAGGCCTCCCAAAGAGTTTTACGGAAATGTCGCGAGAGCAGATTTGGTCCATAATGATGGTCAACATGTGTGCAGCTACCTCAATGAGCCACTTAGTGATGCCCAAGATGAAGTCAAGGGGTCGAGGGATGATCGTCAACATCGCGTCGATTACCGCGATCGCCCCGGCACCTCTCGGTGCTCTCTATGCAGCAAGCAAGGTATTTATTCTTTAACCTAATCATTCTTAGTTAGTTGAGTATCGTTTGGCTTCGATTTAGGCGTACATCAGGAGCTTTTCTGAAGCACTGGAATTTGAATGCAGAGGCACTGGCGTGCATGTTCAGACAGTGTGTCCATCTTTTGTAAAGACCAATATCATGGGTAACAAAGCTTTTGATGTTCCCGCTTCTGCAATTTATCCGCTGCCAGAGACATTTGTGAAGAATGCAGTTGCAACAATTGGAAACTGCAAATCTACTTCGGGTTGCCTCTCACATGACATCCTGGTAATTAATTTCCTAACTAAGTATTGAAACAAAAAGTGTTCACATGTAACCATGTTTCAGATGACAGCATTTCTATTTTTGCCGCGAAGTGCACTTACCTGGATTTTTTACTACATTGCCCTGACCGGTGCAAGGAAAGACCGTAGAGATTAAAAACTGATTAGAACAACTGAAAACATGGAATATGTTTATGTGTCAATCTGTGACAATATTATTTGCTTAAAATATACAGTTCATCATACACACAAATGATCAAATAATTGAGTGACCAGATGGAAATTTCGAAATGATCAAAAGAACAATTTTAATTTCTAAAATTGCGAAATGGCAAATAACTTTAGAGTTTTCCAACTGTGCAAAATAATTAATGAACCATACACAATAATATGAATCCACAATTATCCTTGGACATTATTTCCACAGCTTGCAGAAAGGTAGCTTGATCTGCTTGATATTCTATTTTAAAACAGCAAGAAATTATATACTACAGAAACCGGTCTTGGGTTATAATTATTATATTACTACTTCATGCGCTGTGCTCATAATGGTCTCTCCCATAAGCAAGGATAAAGCAAGAAGCAACTCAGCATCTCATAATAATCCGCTCACTTTCATTACACGTCAGACGCTTAGTAGTAGTAGACGCAATGGAGTCGTGGGACACTTATTCGCTAATAGCACTGCTTATAATTTTCTGCGCATTATTCAGCTTTTTCAGCAGATGGACCAAAATTTTATATCTTCACGTTTTATCGCCGATACTCGTAAAACCAAAGGACCTCGTAAAGCTGTATGGACCTTGGGCAGGTATTTATAATTCAATTTGGAAACGAATATGAATGTATTTTAATTTGAAATTAATACAAATTTGCTATCATAAAATCGGTCTCTAAAGAAATTCGCGGTATTGTTGCTTTGGGAAATCTACCAAATTATAAAAGATTTCAATGAAATATGTTTTATTTTTTCAAACATAATATATTGAAAAATTACAATGAGGCCCAGTTTCCATTAATTTTATTTGTTTGTTTGTGGCCCTTTTCTGAATTGGGCTTCCACCAATTAGGCCTGTGTGCCCATGCTATTCGCTCGTGATGATATTGGGACTCGGAGTTTTCCCTATCAGGGGGTCACCCATCTCAAGAGATAAAGAATAACAAATATATTCTGAAAATTCAATGATTAATCAGCCTGTAGCTGATGAGTCAACATGAAGCTAACAACCATTAATTTCTAGATTGAATTTACCCAGTACTTGCTTCTAAATAATCAGGGGTATATGAGCAACAATTTGTTGCTTGATAATAACAGCAAAAGAAAGATAAATTTTATTGTCAGTATAAATGATAAAAATATGATTATGCGTTATATGCTAGCAGCTTCATGAACTAATGATAAAATTTAGCTATAGTCAGCGATCAATAGTGAAATGGCAAATGTCTAATTTATTTTGAATTATAGTTGTTACTGGGGGCTCCAATGGAATCGGCAAAAATTTGGCTAAGGAACTCGCGCGAAGAGGAGCTAACATTGTTTTAATAAGCAATGAAAAAGAGAAATTGAGCACAGTTGCGGAGGAAATTAGTGAGTATTTTTTTAACCAACTGCTTACACAAAATAATTAACTAATTACTCCATTTTCAGAGACCGAATGTGGTGTTGAAACAAAAGTCATATTTGCAGACTTCAGCCATGCAGACGAAGAGTACACACACATTTTCGACGCTATAAAAGATCTTGATGTTGGAATTTTAGGTACTCATCCATCATATAAATAAAATATATATCAAATGTAATTTCAATTTATGATCTAATTTGCAGTGAACAATGTAGGCACTGCGGGAGGCCTGCCAGGACTTTTTGAAAACATGACCCGTAAGCAAATGTGGGACCTTACGATGATCAATGTTTGTGCCGCCACTTCTATGACTCACTTCGTTTTGCCCAAGATGAAATCGAAACGTTGCGGTCTCATTGTCAACATCGCCTCCACCGCTGGAATGTTTCCCACGCCCTTTGCAACTCTTTACGGAGCCAGCAAGGTGGAAATAAAAATTGTAATATGAGTGGGTATATTTTAATCCATCAGTTTATTTCTAACAGGCTTTTATGATGAGCTTCTCTGACGCATTGAGGTATGAATGCAAAGGCACTGGGGTAGAAATCCAAACGATTCACCCGGGCTTTGTGGACACCAACATCATAGACAGTAACGCAAAAAGCACACCTAGTATTTTCTTCCCAACACCTGAAAAATTTGCGAAAAATCTTTGTTCCAACATCGGGGTTGTCAGCTCAACTGCAGGATACATGGCTCATGATATTCAGGTGAGCAATTAAAATAAACGAGGACCGTTTTTAAATTTATCTTTGGATTTAGTGTGTCTTTGGTGAAATGCTGCCGAGATGCGTGCAGATTTGGCTTGGAGCAAAATATTTTGAGGTGAAGAATTTCCACGCCAACGAGCAGAAAGAAGAGTAGTTAGACTATGTTTCCCAACACTGATTTTATCTTACTGTTTTGCTAGTTAAACAAATTCAAAATTAAAGCTCGGCAAATTACTTATGTTTCAATCTGCGCAAATAAACACCATGATTTTTTTAAAAAGGAGAAATAAAATACAAAATGTTCGATGAGCAATAAAGCTTAGTTTCTATCAATCCTAAATTTTTCAGAACATTGGCCAAATTTTTAGCTTGGTCATTTTTTGAAGGTCAACTGTTTGAGTTACAGTCGAAATTGAACTCGGTTTCTCCTTACAACGTAATTTATATTTTTCATTAGTTTCCAGAATCATTTCACTTTTCTAAGCAAGCATAAACATTGCTGCCACCGCATGAATCGATTTAATTAACTTCAAACGTTTTTAAGGAAGCCCCGTTGCTATGGTTATGTGCTAAAGAAGCAAAAATAAGATACCAACAATCAGAAACTCGACACAAAAAAGTTTACCAACAATACCACACGTTTTGTGGTACTTACCGGATTCAAATCCCTCTTCATTTTAAAGAATTCGCTGGTGAAGCGAGTGAAGAGCGTGGGGATGATCAAAAACGATAATATTATGGGCAAGATGTACGCGCGAGAAGCGTCGCGGCGCGTCAAAGAGAAGCTTGAGGCCGATCGTCGCGAGCAGGAGCGCAAGGAACGCGAGCAGCAATCACATGCGAGCCTGAAACACGCCGCTCATACCCGTAAGAGCCAAGTCATCGACACCAACGCAGAGGCTGCTGAGTTCGCCGCTAAGCAGCGCAAAATCAACCTGGAACGCAAGGTCAAACGACAACAGGAGCTGCTTGAACTGCAGCAGAAATTGTTGGAGGAACACAGCAGGGAGGACGCTAAAGCGGAAGAGCGCAGGCTGAGGGCAAAAGAAAAACAGAAAAACGACCTTCGACGCAAGAGCGAGGAACATAAAAGGGGAGTTATAAAATTTATTTTTTATCATTATTTTTAGTGATATAAGCACGCACATTTATATAATTATGCGGAAGTATTAAGCAGTATATAAGTTCATAATAAATTAAAAAAATTCATACATAGATTAGTAAATAATTTGTTCTTTAAATACACTGCATTTAATGAAAAAAGACGTATAAATTGAGAACAACGTTGTCCGCAGTAGAATCAGATTTGGGAATTGAACAAATTTTAGTAAAATTTCAGAAAAAAACACCAAATGTTGATTTAGGTGTGCTCTATTTAAGGGAATTGTATTTTTCCAAATTCCTTTCTCATGTGAAATCCCTTTATAGTGAAATTCCGCTTAATCTGATTATAATTGGAAAATCATTGAATTTTTTGATCATTGATTAAATTAGGTGGTTTGAGGCCAAAGAGGACCATCAGCTAGCCGCTATGCGTGCAAGAAAGGTGCAGCGAGACCGCCCGGACCTGCTTAAGCGCTCGCCCAGTGTCAACGAGAAGGAAAAGAAGGAGCTAAAGAAAAATCTCAGTGTGGACGAGCTGCCAGGCACCAAGGAAGCGTTGCGTCGGATCAGAAAATTCCGACAAGAGGAGAAGGCGAAGAAGGAACAGGAAGAACAGCGAATACAAGAGCTGCGCAGGTCTAAGTCGGAGCACCGAAAGGATATGGTGAAAAACCTCGTGAGAAAAAGAGCGAAGTCGCGGACACCAGATGACAAGAGTTGCAACAGCTTTGGCATGCTCGACATGGAGGATCGCATTAAGGGAATCAAAGACATGATCAGCATGGTCATCTTATCCTCGCCGGAAAAAGAGATTTGATAATATTCTTCCTGTCCTTTAAATAAATGACATTTCAAAATTGTATAACTAAATGCATGATTTGTTTTTCTGGAAAAATATGCATTGTAAAATAATATGACATTTTTGAGTTGGCAAAAAAACAATATTTTTGTGGGATTTTGATTCATGACTGTAATTTTAAAATGTAGCAGATATTCTTTGTTTGGCTAAGGATCCCCAGATGGCATAGTGACATCTCCTATATTATGGTTCTTAAGCCAAATGATATTTTTGATGTTTTGATGTCGTTTTGGATGTAGGGATGGCTGGGGCATAGTTGCTCTGCTGATCCGCAATAAAATTACTTTTAATCTAAAGCCTTACAATGGAGTGGCATAAGCAGTCTTTTTTTAATCAATTAAAAAACGGATCAATATTTGTTCTATAATAAGAATGGACACTTAAAGGGTCATCCAACAAGTAAAAAAATTTCAAGCCCCCAAATTTAACTCCCCCGCACGAAAAAAGCAATCAAAGAATATTGTATAAATTTAGCTATGGATTTTTTGATGGGCAACAACAAACAAATTGTTGGATTAATTATTCTCTAAGCCCTGTACACTTGATATTATTATTTATTGCAGGATATCGTTCCTCGCCTGGCGATACTCTATTTATACTTTTTGTGTCAATAAGCTATTCTCTGAGTGTGTTTGTTTACTCTGCTCATTATACAGGGAGTGCTAGTTTGGAAATCGACATAAACTGTCCCCCTCTTTTTAATTATGAAGACTTCAAAATTGGACGAAAGTTTCACAGATCGAAGCTTTCTCGAGAGGTTAGTGCATTTCTGGGACCCGGAGGAGTAAAATGGACCTGCATTTACTCAGCTCTTTATATTCGTTGGTCGCTTTCTTCTGCGTCGCTCGCCTAGTTTTGAGTGTCATTTCTATTTGGACGAAGATTTCATACAAGTACGCGCTCTCGAAATGGATTTTTCAGCAAAAGGATCTCGTGAAAAAATATGGAAGTTGGGCAGGTATGCAAGAATTTAAATAATTTTAATACTGGCCACTTTAGCTACGTCATGCAACAAATTTTAGTTGTCACTGGCAGCTCTGATGGTATTGGCAAAAGCCTGGCCAAGGAACTTGCCAAACGCGGAATGAATATTGTTTTAATCAGCAACGAAGAGGAAAAATTAAAAAGCGTTTCCGCCGATATTGGTAATTCTAAAATTTCATCGTTTATCTATTGGTCTTGATCTTTTCCGTTCCAGAGAGCGAATGCAGTGTACAAACGATAGTTATTTATGCTGACTTTAGCAAAACGGAGGAGGAATACGAAAAAATATTCACTGTCATTGATGGTCTTGATGTCGGAATTCTTGGTAATTAATAAAACCAATATTATTAACAATTTTTAAGATCAAAAAATCTAATTTTTGTTGGGCTGCTGTTAAAATATTCCTTAATTTTTTAGTAAATAACGCTGGCACAGCTTGCGGATTGCCTTACTTGTTTGAAAATATGTCTCGGCAACAAATATGGACCATGATGCTGGTTAACATGGGTGCCGCTACTGCACTGACTCATTACATCTTGCCAAAAATGATTTCAAAAGGGAAAGGCCTGATCGCGAACATGGCATCGACCTCATCATTCGCACCAACACCTTACGCATCTCTCTATGCAGCTAGCAAGGTGTGCTCTATTTAAGGGGATTGTGTTATTTTCAATTGATTTAAAATTATTTTTCAGACATTCATCTTGAGCTTCTCTGAATCACTGAGGCACGAGTTGAAAGGAACAGGCGTCGATGTACAGGTTATCCACCCATTCTTTGTCGACACAAGAGTGGCTGAAAATAGCAAAGCCCCAACCCTGCCAAAAGTTTTATATCCATCGGCAGACAAGTACGCGAGAAGCTTGAGCACAATGATTGGAGAAGATAACATCACTGCTGGATATCTACCTCATCAAATCCAGGTTAGAATAAAAAGTTCGACTTCAACTGCTTTCTGTCACCTCACTCATTCCGAGTATTTTTAAGCATTTTGGACTAAGAAATAATTTTTACAAAACATCTTAGACTGAGAACATTTATTTTATGGTTCAAAGATGACGCGCTATTTAATTTGGTTGTTTTCTAATTTTTATTAAATTTGTGCTCAAAAGATACAGAAGCTGTCAAGTGAGCACAAGCGGATAATTTTAATGAAAAAGTCAGTTTTGTAAAATCAAAAACATTCTTAAATATTATAAAATAATATTTAAACAAACATTAATTTTTATAAAATACACCGCTAGAGAAAGCTAGAGGTATTATGAACAACAGAGCAAAAGATAACTTGTCCAATAATATATTGTTGTTTAAAAAATTAAAAATTCAATATACAGTATATATTTTCAGTTTGCCATATCACAATCGCTGCCAAGGTGTGTGCAGATCTGGATGGCAGCTGATTTTATGGCGGTGCGTGACTTTCGCAAAGAGCAGCAATCAAGAAAAGATCGCTAATTAAAAAAGTGCAATAAAATAATGTTGTTATATGTTTTTACAAATAAATGAGACACCATTTTTGATATTAAGTTGTTTGCATTATTATTCTAACTGCGTCCAGGAGGCACAACCATATCTTATGGCTCGGTGACCTTTGTTTTGACGAACGGCTCAGAAGGTACGTGATATGCGATATTTTCGAGCATCTTTTTTTTCTTTCTTTAGTTAGTCTCCCTTGTTGGAAGTTGGAGAGCCCTATATCTAGCGGCGGTTTTCTCTCGTTTCATCATCTTCTCGGCATATTTAATAATCATCGCCTGTGATCACTGAATAGCGAATTAACCGAAAACAATGCAGGACGTAGCGAAAGTTCTTAAAAGGAATTGTGGGCATCAATTTTAGGTCACTTGCGGTCATCCACAGCGTATCACTAATGGGAGATGCCACGGCACAGGTGGGGACGCAAAAGCACGCAGTTTTCTCCAGTACGCGGGACAGCAACAGTAGTTCACCGAGTCATTCAGTTGCTGGCGTGTGATGGAGTTTTTGTATTTGGTGCTGTTTTACGTGGAGGCGTTCTTTGCTCTCGTGATCTTATATGTGCTGCTTCTCAACTTGGTGATCATATATAAGCATCTCACTTGCAGATACCTGAAGAAACCTAAGGACCTGCGACAATGCTACGGCGAGTGGGCAGGTAAAGGATGAAATCTAGTTAATATAAATTGCGGGTGGTCACGAAGTGGGTTACAGATAATTTTTGTAAATAAACCAATTTAATTTCTTTTAAAGAAAGTACCATGAATTTTTCAATCGATTCCAGTGGTGACTGGCGGGTCGTACGGGATTGGCAAGAGCTATGCGAATGAGTTAGCACAACGAAAAATGAACATCATCCTTGTCAGCCGCAGCGAGGAAAAGCTGCGACAGGTTGCTCACGAAATATGTAAGAGTTACGAGATATTTTTATTGCTCGCGAAGCATTAACAGACATTCCCCAGCTTTAACGCACGGCGTGAAAACTAAATACATTGTTGCTGATTTGAGCCAAGGCCAAGACGCAGTTGATAAAATTGACAAGGAGTTGACAAATTTGGACGTAGGAATTTTAGGTAAAATTCAATTCATTTATAGTAATTATTTACGAATTAAAACACCCGTATAAGCTTTGTTATTTTTAATTTTTGGTTACTTTCAGTGAATAATGCAGCAACAGCAGGCGGCTTTCCATGCCAGTTCAAAAAAGTGCAGCGTCAAAGTATTTATGACATGTCATCTGTGAACATGAGTGCAGTGGCTGATCTGATGTACCAGGTGCTGCCTGGAATGCGTGCCAGGGGTCGAGGGTTGATTGTCAATGTTTCCTCGGTTGCTTCGCTCGGTCCACTAGTTAACGCTTCAGTCTATTCTGCATGCAAGGTAGACAGATACTTGATAGGGAGAAGCGTAAGGTGAACTCAATCATTTTTGGCAGGCCTACGTAGCCAATCTGTCGGAAACGATTCGAATCGAGTGTGCCAGTGAGGGCATCGACGTGCAGACCCTAACACCGGGATTTGTGCAAACAGCTCTCCTTCACTGCGACACAAAGAGGAACAGTCTGCCTAATTTTTTAAACCCAACACCTGAGGTGTTTGCCAAGAGTGCTGTCGACACAATCGGACACATGAAGCTCACCTCTGGCACTTTGTGGCACGATTTGCAGGTGAGTGTTTCATCTCAATTCGAGACAGAAAAATTATAATTTTAATACTTTTTATTTCAGAGAGAGTTTCTCGAGTTGCTGCCGTATTCCTGGCGTACTGGAGTGATGGCTTATTTCTTGAAATCAACGTGAATAATTTAAGCAAAAAAGTAAACGGCTGCTCTCTTGGAGATGATCAAATCCTTATTTAGGCACTCATTATTTTTGGCTTGCCCACCTTTTTTAAATGTAGATCAATGCCGTCGGTGCGGGATGCGGATAAACGTGTATTGTGCTTAATGTCAGTGCCAACGCCACCAATGACCCAATTCTTTTGTACAAATGTTGTTTAAAATAAATCTTATTTATGTGTACCTTGCCTTCCTTTCACTTATTTACCAAGCAACAAACCAGAACAAAATACTGCAAATGTCACCGATTTTATAATTACAAGGATTAAATAAAACAGTTAACAATATCATTTAAATAAAATTCATGTCATTCCAAATTATTTCTTGAAAGCCGATCAAACATGGTAGCTGCAACGTTATCCTACCAATTTTATAGGCCATTTTAGTTAAAAATGAGCGCAATAAAATGGTTATAAAAAATTTAACAAAGAAGAAAAAGCGATGCTCGGGAATAATACTTTTTGTGTAAGTGGGGATTTCGCTCACTTTCTCCAGACTAGCAGCGCTGGACGCACATTGCATCTGGATGCAATTTCTCTTTAGACGTTGGATCGTGCAGTTTGTATCAGCAAAGATCCGACGCCATGGAGGTCCTCTTATGGATGGCCTTTCTCTCCACATTTCTGGTGGTGCTGGCTGTTGCGGCGTACTTCGGATATGCCATTGCTTACATTTTTTACAAGTATTTCGTTTGCGTGTATTTTAAAAAGCCAATCGACTTGAAACAACGCTATGGCTCGTGGGCAGGTGAGTCACAAAGAAAAATTACAACTTTGCTAATGCAAAAGTCAAAATAATGTTACAAATGGGCTGAGCACAGTTTGAGTTCACTACTAACGATACCTAAATGCAAGAACGTTGTTCCGTTACAGTAATCACCGGTGGCTCGCAAGGCATAGGAAAGCATTATGCAATCGAACTAGCGAAGAGGAACATAAATATTGTGTTAGTCAGCAGGAGCGAGGAGAAACTAAGAGCGGTGTCTCAAGACATAGGTTTCATTTCGAGCAAGAAATAATATTTATTTTTTTACATCTAAAATCTAATTCCAGGTGAAAAATACGGCGTTAAAACAAAATACGTGGTTGCTGATTTAGGAAGCGGGAGAGTTGCAACTGAAAAAATTTCGTCGTCAATTCAAGGACTCGACATTGGAATTTTAGGTAAGAAATAAAAATGAAATTAGCATGTTTATAACATGAGCTTCGTTCACACAGTGAACAATGCTGCAACGCCGGGTGGCTTGCCGAATTACTTCTACGACCTACAGCGCAATGACATTTGGAATCTCCTGACGCTGAATATTTGCTCCCTCACTGATTTGGTCCACTTGGTTTTGCCTGGAATGAAAGAGCGACGCCGAGGATTGATCGTCAATGTTTCTTCCGTAGCTGCACTTGCACCGAACCCAATATCTTCAATTTACGCTGCGAGCAAGGTAAACAACAAGCAAAACATTCGATAATTTATTTTAGTGAAATTAATGGGAATAATTACCTAAAATAAGAACTCGATGATACATATTTAAAATTAATTTTAAATTTTTTAACTTAATATGCATATTCATAATATTTATTCTATAAAGTAAAACTAACAGATACAAGCTGCTGACCTCAATAGTAATTTCATTTAAGCTATGCATGTGAAGCGAAGTGAAAGTATATGCTCTTTGTCACTGAGCTAATGCGGGCGAATACAAAAGGAATGAATAATCGACAGCATCGCTGAAATAATTGATTTAATTATCAGGCCCTGCTGGTCGTAAAAATCAGTATGTGAATAATATTATTCTAATTTAGAATATTTTTTTCTATTCCAGGCATATGTTCACAGTTTCTCTGAAGCCGTAAAAGCCGAATGCGAAGGAACGGGCGTAGAAATACAGACTTTGGCGCCGGGGTATGTGGACACTGGGTTTATTGACGGAAACAAACATTATCTGCCCGGCTTTTTTAATCCAACGCCCGAAAATTATGCAAAGAGTGCAGTGGCCACAATAGGGCATATGAAGTGGACTTCGGGTTACTGGGCACACGAGCTTCAGGTAATCCATTTCATTGAATTTTTCATTAAAAGTTTACTTATAAGTAATAAAATATTGCAGAGCGTATCGCTGGAATTTCTGCCGATGGGACTGCGCCAGGTCGTGATGGCTATGTTTGTCGACACGAAGAAATACAAAAGCATATAACTTGTATTTGGAGACATCCTTTACTGAAGGTTGACTCACGCTGCAATTGTCGTGCGGCCTTTGTTCCTCTTTGCTGACTGAAGATTTTAATTAAATTCAAGTTGTACAACTCAAAACCCATTTCATTCCAGCTGACACATCTACTCACACACTTAAGGCGGCTCGCAATTACATGGCGATATTTATCAGGCACGCAATTGTGCTGGGGAACAGGAAACGCATGCTTCGAAAATCCGTGACCGGCATGCCAGTGTTTGTGACCGTTGCGCAAGCATCGCCTTCTTGAATTTTTTTGACACGCTAGTTTCAATTCTTTTTGCGCTCTGCGCGGTCTTCAAAAGGCGTATCGCCGGAATTGAGTCATAGGCTCGTTCAATTTGCAAAAATGCACGTACCGGTGTAACGCGAGGCCGTCAGTAGTGAGGTGTGCTATTACTGAAGAAGAGCTTTCGAAATCTTATCTTATCAAAACTGGGAGAGGGGCGTCATCGACACCAGAAAGCGTGAGTTAGTCAGTTCCCTAGTTAATGACTGGAAACAACGCGGCGACTGCTTTGGTCTTTCTCACGCACAGCAGTGACAGTTTGTGTGTTAGCAGTGGAAAACTCACCAGCCGCGCTTTTGGACGTTTGTCAGTGCGAGTTCGTGTTCATTCTGCAGGCTAAAAACGTCCATTATCAACGACGCAAAATGTGTGGTTCCACGAACTGTTTTGAAAGTCTCACTCGGCAGCGATTTGATAACGTAAGGCGCGCCTAGAGAATTACCCAATGTGTCATCAACATGGAACAGTTATTTCAAAGTGGTGAATATTTTTTACAAATAACCTAACAAAATAATTTAATATGCCACCTAATTCGTGCAATCGTAGAATTATATATATACAAAATGTTAATTTTTAAGGAGCAACGTTAAATGCTGGCTGGCGTGCAGCATGGATGGCTTTCCAGACGTTCATATTCATAGTGGACATGGTGTCGGACCTGGCTGTTGCCATCCAGCTCTTTAAAAGAGCAGTGTGGGCCGGTGCCGTGTGCCTCAGCCTAATCTTACTGCCCATCATAGCTTATGGCGTTCATGAAACTGTGAAATTGGTCTCATCCAAGGAGAAAACAACGTGGCAAAGTGTCGTGGGAAGAATTCTGGACGTGCTGTTTTGTCCGATGTTTGCTTTCATAAGGTGATAATTTGTTGACGAACGATTGCCTTTATATTTTTTGTTTTCAAGGTATTTGGAGAAGCTATTTTGGCTTGTCGAGCAAAGCATCTCAAGGAGACAGGAACAGAAAGAGCTGGCAGAGCAAAGGGCAAACCAACCTCGCCGTATTGAGTGGTACATGGGGTGGCGGGCGCTCTTTCAGGCGGCCCCGCAGTCCCTGCTGCAAATGATGCAGCTGATTCTCATTGCAGACGTCAATCTACGTAAGCAAAATCATTTAAATTTGCTCTGTCACGACAGATGAATAGAAACCGATTTTCGTCGTTTAATGTCAAAGCAGGAACGTTTACAATGTAACTGCAATGATACGTGCAAAGGGAAAAAATGATTTACTCTTAATTTGACGGGAAACAAGGAAGAAACAAAGCGCAAAATCCTTGAGAGAGTACGTACCCAGAAATGCACACTAAAAAGGAGTGTCATGGCTCTGAGCATGACACGCAAAGATATATCCATTGTTAAACTGTAATCAATTCTTCATTAAAATTAAATTAAGGTGAAAATATGTTGCCGAAAACGACAAGTATTGTTTCCCTTAAAATTGGAAGATATACACCGATCAAACACTAAAGTTTGCTTCCATTTGTGAACATCAAAACTTTGCTGAAAAAATAACTTTTATTTACTTAATGCCATATAGGGAACTTTCGATTATCTAGCTAAGTACAGAAATGATAACTTTGCAGATAATGGATTTTCTCTTTTACTACCATAACACTTGCACATTTCAAAATGAAATGAAAATGTTGAGGCAGCAAACATTTTATAACGATAGCTTTGGCAAGCACATTAATATTGTAAAACACGTGTCTGTGTAGAAAGAATACTGCGCCAATATCCATTAGTCATTGTTTCTGCTTCACAAATCGTGGCCAAGCATAATTATATATTTCAGTCGTTCACATTATTTTATACCAGAGCAGTGTAAAAACAGAATTAATATTAATTTCCTACAAAATTGCGAATTTCTAGTAAATTGGATACGGTTGAAAGAAAAGTTGCCCTCTCCAAC
The DNA here is from genome assembly GCF_949628265.1 of Cloeon dipterum. NCBI lineage: Eukaryota > Metazoa > Arthropoda > Insecta > Ephemeroptera > Baetidae > Cloeon > Cloeon dipterum. Next base: position 9,817,247 of record NC_088789.1, on the reverse strand, counting down.
GGAACTGGATGCACTCAAAATCTTTGTTTGATGGAAAAAATAATGGTTTATATTTTTAATTGAAAAATTAAATTAGTGTATCATTTCAGGAGCTCTACAAGTGGTTTGCGGTTTCACATCAATCATCTCAGTTACCATATTCGCCAGCAAATTCACGCGGTTTGAATCGCAAGATTCAAACATCGCTCCATGGCAGCACCAGAAACTGATCTCGAACAAGCACTCAAAATGCCAAAGGAAGCCGATTTATAAGGCTCAAAGTGAGGAAGAACAAAAAACACTTCGGGGTGACCAGCCCGACTCGACGAAACTCGCCCCCTTGACCATCGGCCTGGAGAGAAACAAAGACAGCGGTATCGAGCCCGACATGCCTGAAACACCGTCACCACCCCCGCTGCCCCCGAGGGCGTCCACCCTCAGCGCACCCAGCAGACCGCCATCCAGGGTGATTCACACCAACGACATGGACTCGATTTTGAGCGAGGATGATTTCAAGAAGATGCCCTTCCTGCGATTCTCCTACGTGGAGAGAAGCGAAAGGTTGACTCTGCAGGCGGACGTGTCCAACAGGAGGTCGTCCTACCATTACTTGCAAGCGATCGAAAGCGACAGCAGCAAGCGGACCTCAAGTGTGTCGCAGCCGCACCTTTCGCCTCCCGAATTTCATGCGCCCGCGCCTCCTGATTTTCCAGCCCCCGCACCGCCTGATAAATTAAGCACAGTTGCTAGGTAAACAAATATTTATCAAGTCATAGGCTTGCGTCATTATGTTAATTTCATAGTGTTTGCTAATACAATTTTATTAAAATGTAAATCAAGGAATTTAAAGCTCAGAAACACTAGTCTTGGTCTAAGAATGATTTTTACATCATTGCAGTAAGAGATTCACACTTCAAAGCTAATTTGCTACGCAAATATTATGTTTCAGGTCTACAGTGCAACTTCCTACACGAAAGAAAGGCAGAAAATATTTGGAGAGTGATTCAACGGTCGGCCTTTGCATTCTCCATGTGCATTGGTTCCTCTTTTCCATCTCCCGCGTGATCGCCATCGGAGGCCTTTTGACCGTGGTGGCGGAGCAGCTGTTTGCAGCTCTGATGGCCGCTGGCCTCACTGTGGCCCATATCGTCGTCATGAGTGTTGTGCTGACAGTCAACAGCGATAGGTCCACCACTAAAATTTGGCGCAGTGTCGTATTGGCAATTGCCTCGTTTTATTGCCTCCTTGAATACGGAGTGAAATTTGAGAAAATCTCGAGAATCATGCTGATTTACTGGCCAATCTGCTTTGTGGAGAATTTCGCAGCTGGATTTATTGTTTATAGGCCAGATTTGACAATGGAAATGGAGAGTTGGTGGTTTACCTACTTGTTTTACACAATGATTGTGACTTATGGTCTCGCAGTGGCTTGTTTAGCCTTTTACAAAGTGGTTCTTTCGCCAAAAAGATATGTGATTTATTATGAGTGATTAAATTACAATTATATGTTTTTTTTTAAAAAAAACCTAATGAAACGTGAAATAAATATTTAAGAAATGATGTATGGGTTCTCATTTAAGTTTAACTCTCAATCAAGGCTGAAAAAAGCATTTTAATTATACGTGTTTCATCTTTCAATGGCCTGCCAAGAGAGTGTCATGCAATAACAATAGATCGTCGTCTTAATATCTAAGTAGGAAAAAAATGTAATGTCGGAAATCCCCCTGTGAGAAATGTGTCAATGTCTTTTAAATTGCATCAGCAGAAAAAAATACACATTGAAACTTTTTTCATTGACATTTTCAAAAGAAATAAATGCAAAATAGTTATATTGATAATAATATATTATATATCCTTTTTCAAATTCATGGCTCACATAATTAGAGGTATCAGCTGCGTAATTTTATGCGGGGGCTAGCTTTTTCGGCTGCAGCCGAATTTTGAGCTAGCGGCGGCAGCTAAGAATTTTTGCCGGTGGCTGGCGCGGCTGAAATTGTTTTAAAAGTGAAGTGTGATACCGACGGGCCGGTAACACTTTTCAGATTTTTTCGACTTTTCAACCGCCGACTTACGCGGCATAGCGCGGTTAGCTAAGAATTCTACCCTGAAATCTGAAAAATGAGAAGTGCTTGTAGGACAGTGATATAACGATTATCGCACACCAGCCTTGGGCAATTACCGGATATTTGCAACCCTCGCAAGTTCCCTTCGTGGCCAAGGTTTTGTGAAAAATATTTTAATTGTAGTTACAGGATCATATCAGATTATCGGAGATGAAGGAACTTAATATTGTGCTGCGCATGCAGTAAATATGTAAAAAATTAAGCCGCAAGGCCTGATTACACGTGTGCACGCGAGTTTGCCAAGATACTGCGGTTACGGTATTCTTTTTTTAAACAATCGATGCAATAATGCACACTGGTCTTTCTATTGCAAATAAAATGCATGTGATTTACCACGAGAGTTTGATCAAAGATAATACTTGATTGCAGAAAAACTTATTACTCGGTATTGTGATTTATTAAAAATATATTCCGTCTCAATGCTAAGTTTCTGAAGCGCCAGTGCCGCATCGCCTTCTCTTCTCTTCGTCTCCTAATTAACACGTCTCGCAATTGAACTCATAATACGTATTTAAGTGAAGTATTTAGGCTCTATTATATAATAAAATTGGAAGTTCAGAATTAAGAATAAATTTTCGCAAAAAATGTAAGGTTGTTTGAATATTACCGTGAACCAATTAAAAATTATGCAATTGAAAGTTTCATGAAAGGTTTTCACATACTCAGGAAACCATTGTTAAATTGAAAAATTACATATTCAAGCTTTCTGTGCTAGAAAGAAGGATAATTATTTTAGTTGTAGAAAATGTGTGCTAAAAACTATAAATAAATCAAGTAAGAATTGGGAAATATGAACTCATTCCCTTAAATCATTATATAATTATTTGGTAACTCACGTTAATAACAGTTAGGAGAATTGGCACAAACTATTATTTGTAAAATTTATATTCTGCACCATTGGCGAATTTTAAATGAATTAATATCACAGGGAATGTCACCTGCACGGCTTCATTTAATTTAAATGCTGCATCATTTTGAATCAGATTTTTAGCTAACTTGTATGAGATATACTGATAGGCTGACGTCAAAGAAAAATTATTATAAAATATAAGAGGGGCAGTGCACTCTTACTTAGGTAGAGACAAGGTCTCGGTTAGCTGCCAATAAGGAGCGGGAGCAAAAGAAAAATATTTTTTCATTGCTGCATCTTCATTGTGTACTTGATGGAACACCAACCTTGCTGCTCGTCCCTTGAGCGACCAGGGGGGATGCAGAAGTGGGGGACAGGGCTGCATCAGCACAATTTCAAATAAATATACCTTGCCTCCAGACATCAAGCTCATTTAAAACAACACCACAGACGACTCAACTAAACTGACAAGGAACACCTTAAAGATGGACCACAGAGAAGTGTAAGTATATAGCATTTTGTGGGTTTTTAAATAGAAGTTTATGATATTATTAGAATTTAATATCAAATTAAGCTCTACCAGTTTCGGCTCCTACCCCGAAGCCCTAATTCATGAACAGAAAAACATGATATTTTAGAAAAGAATTGGTCATTTAATTGTTTTAAATTTGTTTAAAATTTGTTTTAAAATTTGAAATAGCTGAGCTATTTTGCTTTTTACAAATAGTTTTTACAATAACAACTATTTATTTATTTATTGGAATATATAGCCTTTCTCTTTATCCAAATCCATGAAATTAAAGCTGTCACGCAAGCTAGCTGACTGCTAACAAAGAATAAATAATAAAACTAACATAATTTACATTCTTCTCGTCAATTTGGCCAAGACCAGAATAAAGATACCAGCTTTTTTAAATAACCTAAATAGATCAATCGAATAATTCGGTGCGAGACGCACCGGCGCCGATTCGCCACTAGCTGGTATTTGCACCTTTACTTAAGGGACAAAAAATGTCGAAAAGATGGCCACATCAGGCCCAAGCTCATCTACGGACACTCTGGTCACATGTTATCCTTTCAGTGGCGTAATTGGGACCTAGCGAGCTAAGGGCCCACGGGATTTACTGAGCAGAGGTTTATACGAAAATCCAGTGAATTTCAGTACATTTATTTAAATCCACAAGCCAAATATTTGAACATTTGCGTTTACCTTTTTATTTTAACAAACTATACCCTTTTTTGTATAATAAATAAATTTATCTTTCATGATTTGCAGGAGCTTTGTGGCTGATTTTTATAAAGGGAAATCGATATTTTTGACTGGTGCCACTGGCTTTTTGGGCAAAGTGCTCGTTGAAAAGATGCTGCGATCATGCCCCGATGTTGATTCGATTTTCTGCTTGGTTCGACCCAAAAGAGGACAGGACCCGAAAAGTAGATTTGAAGAGTACACTAAAGACCGCGTAAATTTTTCTTGCTATACATAATTAGATGGACCGCTAAAAATTTAGTATTCAGGTTTTTGATAGAGTTAAACAAGAGCAGCCGCAGAATTTGAGCAAAGTGCATCTCATTTCTGGAGATATGATGCAGGAGGGACTCGGAATCAGTGCGGAAGACAGAAAATTGCTTGCTGAAAAAATCGACGTTGTCTTCCATTCCGCGGCAACCGTAAAATTCGTCGAGCCACTCGCGATCGCCCTGGAAATGAATACTTTTGGAGCCAGAAAAGTTGTCGAGCTCTGCAACGAACTCCATCACCTGAAGGTTAGCAATTAAGTAATTGTGATCACACTGATAAAAACAGCTTTTTTATTATTAGTCTTTTGTGCACGTGTCTACTTGCTACTCAAACTCTCCAATAAAAGATATTGATGAAAAGGTCTACGAGCCACCAATGGATCCAGACTCGTTGAAAGAGCTCCTGGAGGAAACCCCCAATTTCAATTTGCGCAGGTCAGTTTTGAAGAAATTCCACCATGTATTGTAGGTAATTGAAATATTCCGTTCGCAGCATAATAGGAAAACACCCCAACACATACACTTTTACCAAAGCCATGGCTGAACATGTTGTCTGGACCGAATCTGGAAATTTTCCGTTGGCAATTGTGCGACCTTCTATCAGTAAAAACGTTTAATCTCTTATTTGAACAATAATTTTTCAATAAAACCCATAGTTACTGGCGCTTTGAACGAGCCGTTTCCTGGCTGGGTAGACAACCTGGCGGGCATCACAGGTCTGACCACTGAAATAATCAGGGGCACCTTTCGTTCTTGCTTCTGCAATGAGAGCTGCAAAATGGACGTCGTCCCTGTCGACATTGTGGCCAACTGCCTCCTCGTGGCCGCAGCAGACATTTCCAAGTAAGCCGAGTTCGAACGAGTTTGATTCAGCTTAATAATATGTATTCAATCGCATCAGTGAAATTTGCCACATTACAAGGGTCATTTTGTTTTTTGTAGAAAAACCATTCTTGACATTTTAAATGTTTTTAGGACTAGCGGCGGGCGCGTGGTTTACAACTGCTCCAGTGGCGAATTGAACCCTCTGAAATGGGGCCGCTATTTTGATTACATGTTGCAGGCTGCTAAAGAGACCCCAACTAAATACATGCAATTTTATCCATCGTGCACATACCGCACAAGCAAACTAGTGCACCTTTTCATGGCATTCTGGTTGCATTACATCCCAGCCCTGCTCTTGGACGTCTACTACAAAATCAGCGGAAAACGCCAGATGTATGCCACACTTGATTAATTATAAAGTTCAAAAGATCATTCATTTTATGTTTATGCTTTTCCAGTGCAATGCGAATCTACAATAATGCCAGAAACGCTGAAAAGGCTGGCGAGTATTTCTCCATTAGAGAGTGGAATTTCAAAAGCGACAACCTGGTGGCCCTGGCGGATGAGCAGAGCGACGCTGACAAACAGAGGCAAGAAATCGTAAATTCGTTTGTTAGTTTTTGTGTGACTCTTACGTTTCCATTAGATTTGTTATGGATTGCCGGGAGATCAAATGGGAGACGTATGTGAAAAACTATATCAAAGGCATCGTTATGTACGTGCTCAAGGACGACTCATTCACACACTCAGCGACAAAAAAGAAGCTGCAGAGGTGCGTAATAGATCCTTTGTGCCAAAAGCAAACTCACGCTCCTTTTTCACAGATTGTATTGGGTGCAGATTTTCTTCCGCAGTTTCGTCCTAATGCTGGCAGTCGCCATTCTTTTGTAATCAGCTATACGAACGTTAATTTGTTTCTTGTGATTTATTGGATATAGTTCTTTAAGTAGCGTAGAAGAGAGGTACATTACTCATCATGTACTCAATAAATATATTTTTTGATAAAATATTAATATGCATATTGTGTAGTCACGAAAGTTTGGCCTCAAATTTATATAATCTGAAGTTTACACGGAATAAACTTAAAAGATATAAGCCATGCTTGAAAACAATGAATACAATAATTTCTACAACATACTAATTAACTCGATGCGATTCCTTACTTGAATTGCATACCGTTAAATTGAAATATAATGCTTTAACTGACACGGAAAAGGATTAACATGAAACAATTTAATTCTAATTGAAAATGTTTCTTATCATAATATGTGGCTAATTAATTTTTAGTCTCGTGAATATTAAATCCCAGCAAAAAATGAATAATTTTTAAACAGAGCGAAAAGGACCTTGTTAAAATGCTGTACCAGACATTTTTTTATTTTGTCGATGTTTATTTTCACAATTTGCCGAAACATTAGAGGTCTCAGCCAGCCGCGCTGCGCCGCGCCAGATACCGGTGAAATAGGGTCAAAAATTAAAAAGAGCGCATGAGAAAAAAATGTCTTCCGGCCCTTAAGCACTATCAAACTTCACGTTTAAAATATTGTCAGCCGCGCAAGCTGCCGGGCAAATAATCGGCCAAGTTGGTCCCGCCAGCCGCCGCCTTAAATCTCGTGGCTGAGACTTCTACAAAAAAATGTATCACAGGTTGGAATTACACATATGTTAGAAAGGCAGACACCTCTAGTAAACAGGTGACTAGGACCCTGCCGAGGATGACAAAGCTGACGTGAGCCCATAGTTTCTTAAGGGCTAAAGTGATGCAGGACAGCAGGACAGATTACTTTTGCGATGAGAGAGTTGGCTAGAAAGAAACATCATTTATATACTTCCAGGAACCGGATTTAAAACATAAAACAAATGAAGTGTTAACAAAAACATTAATACCAGCTGGATCAGGAAGCTCAGAAGAAATCATTGCAGAACGTATTTTTAGCGAGTTGATTGGCGAAAACGTCAGCAAAAATACTTGCACCTCCGAAAGTTTTGTGTTGTTGATATATATGCAACCGTCTTTGGGTTTCAGCGACGCTAGTTGCATACTCAACAGGCTTTGACTGTTGCGGAAACTGTTGTATACACACACAACCAGTCGTTTCAATAGCAAACTTTATCTGTTGAAAAATGCATAACATAACTCGATACTTTTATTTGACTCAATGATGGGTGGCGCCACATAAATTTAATTGTTTTTATTTTAATTTTTCAGTTAATGCTTTTTAACAGCAGTGAAAAGAAAAAGGAATTTTGCAGATCTAAATATGCTGTATTAAATGACGAAAAATATTTTTCAAATTAAAAAAGTTTGTCAGATATCTTGATTATTTATTTATAATGAAGCCACAATATACCTATCCACGTATATGTTTGAGATTATTCCTTTGAAGTTCAGATATCTTAGTAATGATCAAATTAGATTATCGATTCAAATTAAAAAAAAACAAATACACGAATTTGCGATATTATTTTTTCAATGTTTTTTTTAAATAGAGAAAATTATGCTTGTATGAACTGATCGGGTTAATTCACAAGGATTGCCAAATAATCAATAAATGTGTATTTTTGGCATGATCTTTGCATAAAAATACTGTTTATGCAGCACATCGGCATAATTATTTTTAATTTCCATTGCATATCTAAAGCGATTTCGTCTGGTATTCACTTCTTTTCCTTAAGCTTAAGGAGTATATTTCCCAAATTCAATTCAACTAGTCTAAAAAGAAGTTACACTGATTGCTTAAAGGCCAATGTTAATATTTGGTCAGAAACTTAATTACCTAACAGGTCAATTAGCCTATAAAAAGCACATCCATTCTAAGAACCTGCGGCGACCAGCAAGATTGGCAAATCAGCAGGGTGTGGATGGAGATGAAATGTTCCAAGTAGTAAAAAGAGTTAGCGGCCTACCTGACCAATAGTGCTGTCCGTCGAAGAAAGGGTCACATCGTCCATCAGGGGCACGTCGTCCGGCACGTTAGGAGTTACACACTCAGTGAACAACACTCTACACGGCACACGCACGGGACTCGCGGCTACGCTGCCAGACCACTCCCCCTTGGATTTGCTGCGGAGCAGAGGAGCACTTTCTCTGCTGTTGTAGGCACACTCGTGCTCCGGCCGCGGCTCATTCAGTCAGCAGACGGTGAACAAGCGTGAGCAGAGCAGACTTTCCGACCAGAGTGCCCATGTGTAGGAGGTGAACTTCGCCTTCGACCTGAAACTTACACACGCCTGCTTCCAACAATAGAAACCAAATTCCTGACAAGGTAAGACTTTCATGGCAGAAATTACCCAAAGCCTATTTAAATAATTTATATTTTAAATTATTTTTATTTTATTTGCTTATATTAATTTTATTTTTAAAACTAAACTAAAAGCGTGAATTTAATATTAAGAATAGTTTTTGCAGTTTAGCAAAATTGTTGTTCAAATGTGATTTGTGTTTGTAGTAAATAAGCACGTAGAAAGTTCAAATTTTTGTTGAAATACACCAAAAATTAATTTGCATTCAAATTAAAAAAAAATTGTAATAATAAGCACTCACATTTTCTAAATATAAATTTGGCTTGTTGTTCTTTTAAACTGCGTCCTTGTAATCGTCCTAAGTGAGAAAATTCACGAATATTCTTTTCGCTTCATTGATTGTGCGCGTTTGTACTTTCTTTTCTCACAGTACAATCGCAATTTATTTCATTTATTGCTGCAAACCTATGGGCTATCACAACTGATATGGTCGTGCAGGAAGCGATGAAAAGTTTGCTCACGCTGAGAGAAATCAATTAACGACACTCGCGGCGAAGGGCAATTAAAGCCAGATCAAGCTCGATTTTAACCGCTTCGTGGAAAAGTGTCGATTCTCAGAGGGAAACTTGGTTTTTGAAGGATAAAATGGTTATTTCACGATTTATACAAATGGCAGTTTTGGGAATTTTTGCTCATTATGATCACTTTTGAAAAATAATTCACCAAGGGCGCAATTAAAATGTACGACCTGCCCCAATTAGACTAGAGTAATCAATCTTTTTATGGCTGGAAGATAATCTGGGTGATTAACTGCCGACGATCATGAATAGAGATGTGAAGCCGCAAGGTGATGCGAATGTGAAACCGTCGACAGAATCAATTAAGACACAGACAGAAAAGAAAATTGCTACTAAAAGTGAGCGTCGGCGCGCCAGGTAAATGTGTCAATGCGGAGGATTCTGCTTTTAGCAGGAAGGCAGAGAGTTGTAAAATATCGCGTGTCAGTCATTTGAGAGTAAATATACTACACACACTTGCATATACATTTTTATTTATTGCCGCGTATCGCCGCGAGAACGGGGAGCTGCCTTGCTCAAAACAAAGCCGCGATCTGGTTATAGTGAATTGGATTTGTGTCAAATCCGTCCTTGAAAGTCATTTGCGAGAACTGAGTTGCAGAGTGAAACACGTTCACTCGGCTCTTGTCAGGGATGTCAACAAAGGACCATGCTAAATAATGCGACTCTCGTGTTTAGCCAACTGCCAGGAAAGTGACAAATTAATTCTCATGCTACAGTTTCCGCGAATGCGAGTGCCTGAAATTTTGCACATGTGATCAAAGAATTTTCGACACACTCTCTGCACGGCAGTTGAAATTTATTCCCTATAGATAACACACTTTTGTTTCCTCTCTTGTTTTCTACATTTTATGTGATACGGATCTCACATATCATATTTTTAATTTAATTTAGCGTTACGCAGTAAATAACTCCAGTGCAGTCATTCTATCTGACTTTCCGTGTTGCTCTTAATCTGATGCTAAGCACGCACGAAGGAGTCTGAAGTGAAAAATCTTCCTTAAAAGCTTGCAAAAGTATATTCTCTTAGGGATAGATTAATCCATCACCAAACTTGTTGCTGGGGGTCATCATTTTAAATTTCCTGTTCAGCATAAAGTGGTAATACATAATTTGAGCCTAAGCCAAAATGTTCTGAACAAGTTAAGTTGAATGAAGTGCAACAAATAAATACTGTTTATCCAATGCAGCGGTAGTGTGTGATAATGTTTGAAACCTGTCCAATTCGGAAAAAGGACACTCGTCTCAATGTTCCCTTTCACCTGGCTGCCTAATTAGTGTGCGATGACCGGTGTAATTATTCGGCTCACACACTTGCGACTCCAAGGTCTAGATTATTAGGCCAGTGTGCGGTATGAATTATACAAAAATTCACTAGCGCGTTTTGGTGTGTTGGATATATGGTCGTGTATACGGTATAAACAAAGAAGGAGAAAGAAAGGCGAGAGTGAGAGCACACGCTGCTTCACGTATATTATCATTCTAATTGTCATGCAGATTGAGCTTTTTGTCCTCTCACTGCGCGCGAGTGCGCATTTCACCTGGTATTAATACACATTCGCCTCGTGAGAAGCCGAGCGCCATTTGATTTTCAAATATACAAGCGCGCACGGTGGCGGCTTTACGCTGTTTTGTTCTGCAGCCTGCTTTAATTAGCCAGACCTGACTTGGCGAGAGTGCACCTTGAAATTAGAAATGAGGACGTCGTTCGCTCTGCGGTTCGTCACTCGTTCGCGTAATTAATTAGGGCACACAGGTCTTTAAAGAGGATGTATGCCGCAGTGGCCGGTTTTATGATTGAGCTTTGCTGACTGAATCTGCCTATTCATTGTTTTTTCCATCTCCTAAATTTCATCAACGAACTTAATTAAAATTGTCACCATAATCTAGATTTGTGTATGATAATATTGAAACTAAAACATAATTCAGATGTGCCGGAGTATAGAAATTATGTATAAATAAATGCTAATGTATTTCATTCAAATAATTGCATACACATTAAACTCCAATTTTCCTTCAATTTCATTATATCTTTGAAAATATTAAATATTGTTATGAAAGCTTAAAAGCATTAAACAAATCGATTGTTCCTAACAGTTATTATTAAATATCAACTTTGAAGTTGAGTCGTAGGTAAAATGTAATATTGCATATTTATGGAAAAATTTCTCAAGAGTTATCAAATTAATTAGAATAACAAAATTTACTCACTCGAAGGCCAGAATCATATGCGGACTCAATTGACTGGCTATTAAACACAATGGAGAGCAGGTGGTGTGAAATTTAACTGCTTGTTCACACAGTGTAGCACATGCTCAAATTACCGCCGTCACCGTGCGATAAATTCGATAACGTCGGTCGTATCTGTGCCCTATGAAAGTTTGATTCTGTCTTGACCACACAGCGTACTCTTTTCTTTAGAAAGAACACCAGCAGCCAGCTGGCAGTCTAAAATCGCAACACTGATAAATCTTTTATTTAACCAGCCAGCAGGTTGTCGAGAGTCACTTCCCTGTTGAAAAAAGTCGACACCGTTTGGTCCGCCTCTGACGTTGGGTTATGCAAAAGTGGCTGCCAGAGATCAAACCATTATGAACGTTCGCCAATACATAAGACACGCGGACCAACCAACTTTCTCGGCAATTTATTTTGCTCGCCCATTATCTACATAAAACGGTGTTTCCATCTAATGGTTAGAAAATTAAGATTGAGAGGCGAAATGGTCCCTCGTGTCTTTGAAAACGAAAATTTATCACCGGTGTTTGCAGCGCGACGCTGAAGAGGGCTAGATGGGAGGGAGCCCTGCAAATCAATCTATTGCACTTGGGAAAAAGATGCTTCTTTAAGCAAAAGTGACAGTGATATTGCAACACGAAAGTGACACAAATAATCTTTAAGATTGATGGAAGTAAAATGATCACAATTTTTCATAAATTTTATAATAATTTTATAATGATTTCGTTCTAACTCTTTGAAATATTTAAAAAAGGCTCTACTTAAAATTGAGGTTTGAGTGAAGGAAAATTATAATAAAAAGCCTTTTATTAAGACTTCAACTCTGAGGAGTCTAATTTAATTTACATTTTTTTCGAGACAAAAATCTTTGATTAATGTAAGATGCTGAATAGTTAAGCTCCGTTCGAATCTAACGTATAGATTCGACGGCACTGTATATGTTTAAGGCAGCTTCCTATTACAAAAACATATCCACTTTTACATTCAGTTGCAAAATTAGAAAAAAAAGGCGCGCGTGTTGGTCGCCCTTCCTATTATGTCAAAATATATGCGTCTGCATCCGATCAATCGCATAACACACCGGATTATCTGCTAGGAAAGACAACTTTCAGTTTCTTTTCTATAAAAGGCCCCGGTTGCTTAGACTCGTTCAACGCAGGTGTTTTGATGAATCGAATGAATCACAGACACAAACGCGTATGCGCGAGCAGGCTCGGCTTGGCGCAAGGCGGATGAAAAAGTTTTTACGCCAGGGATCTTGGGATGGCTTGGGGCTTTTATGCCGATTTCGGCAGGTTGCGTAACACTCAAGCGTCCCATGGCACACATGCAAAGTTGGCGCGAGAGAAATTAGTGTGTCGCAGCTAGATTAGATGATGGAACGCTTGCTCCACTCCTTGCCTACGTAATGGAATTAGCTTTGCTGCTGCAGGGTGATATTTTGCACGCGTGTCAACATGATAATGAAATTTAGCAGTGGAGTTGAAATCTCTATCTGGAATAGGACACCATTTGGTATAGAATTTTTATCAAACAATGATTTAAATTTTGGTTCCCACAATTATAAATTGACGATGATGTGAAATTAAATATGCTTGTTCTACGAAATATTAGTGTGGAAAAAACAATTATCCAATAAAACAATCATAAAATTCGCATCTTAAGAGCAATAATTTCCATCACTTCCTCAACACGAATATTTTGATTCCAAGGGCGATAATTATTACAGTAATTTAAATAGTAAACGTGTGAACATGAAATGTTTATTCATTTTACACGAAAAAGAAATCACGACAATTCAAAAAGGAAGTGACAATTGAAGCGCCATGGCGTGAACGCAAATTTGGCAGAGAAACACTTTAAGCTCTTTGATTATAATTTCCTTAGTAGTTTAAGAAATTTAAACTGGAAGTAATACAGGAACAACTGATATGAGTTCCTTTTCCTTTTGTTTTGTATTATGCGACAGCGAAAGTTTCAGTTTTATCTTTTGAATTTAATTAGGGTCGTGCATCATAAATTTCGCTAAAGAGTTCTGCATTTCGCAAGTGTTCCCATAATTTAGCGTATTTTTTCATCTTGCATTGTGCCTTTATAAATTTGTCAACCAGCGAGTTACTCATCTTCGTGAGATTGTGGATTCCGCAGACAATGAGCATCTTAAATAATAAGAGTTTCACACATTTCTCGTATTTCCGTCTGAACCCCGCGACGTCTTATCATTTTTGAGTTGACAAGGAAATTTGAAGCAAACCAAAATTTGCATCATTTCTTGCGGACACACGAGCTCCAAACTCGTTTTTCGTTGCGGTCGGTTGGTTCTCCAATTTATCCAAGAAAATCAATATGGTGTGTTACATGTACGTGTGTTGTTTGTTTGAGTTTGATTGCTCTCTCACGACCGCAGCGGCGTCGTTCTGGAAAACACCGATTGCAGCATTCCTCGCGGTGGACCTCACAAAGACTGCTGCTTTTCTGGGCTTATTCAAATGTATGCGATCCAAAGCAGAAAGCAATTATCACACGTCCGCAAACAATGCAGATCTTGGCCCTGATATAACCACACAGTTAGTTAATTTATTTAGGAAAGTGAAAACGGCGGGAAATGGAACTCTCTTGTCGAAACAAACGCACTGCTCGGGCCCTGTGGGAAATTCAGAAGGAAAGACGCACTCGCAGAATAGTAATCTCCGAATTTTTATTCATCAGGAGAAGCTAACCGCCAAGGACAGCCTCTCCGCTTTGGAATTTAATCAGTCACTGCATAGAAATAATTTAACACTTTCGTCATGCCCTGAATTGAATATCATTTACCCGCGGCTGTCTTTTGAGTGCGTAAAATGTTGCTTGCGGTTCAGGCGATGACGTGATGACATAAATTTTGCAGACGGATATATTCAGCAAAGTGCGCACAAACGGCAAAAGACGTGATAAATTTGCTCCAATCGAGCTTACTCGAAAGTTTTCAGCAGAATAATGCTATAAAATGTAACTCTGCAGTTCCACGAAAAGTTCGAAACGCCGTGGCCACAGGCACTAAATTTAAAGGTCATGGAGCATTTTCGCCAATCAGCAAAGGGAAACCAAATTTCTGCGCTCGCGAGCAACTTTTTGCGGCCAACAAACAAAGCATTTGATGCCGAGGCGCAATTATTATTTTATTTGCGGTCGTTCGTAACGATGTTTTCTTCCTCTCGCTACCCGCGGACCCGCCAATTTGCTTCCAATTAAGCCAATGGAGGATGCACTCCGGCTAATGCAGAACCGAGTCTGCAATGCACTTACCGCAGGAAGTGCTCGATGGCTTGACCGTGCGTGACGTTCGGTCTCTCGTGTATTACGTTTTATCTTATTTTATCGATCTCTGAAAAAATAAAGTACACGCTCTTGGCGGTGCTCGGTGCTTAGTGTGCGCATTATTGCAAGCCGCATAAATATTGCAGCAAAAGTGGTTGAGTGGCGATGTGGGGCGCACGATTGGCCAGGCTGCCAACTCCGTGCGAGAGCTGGACAGAATTATTTATCTCCACTTGTGGTGCGAATTGAATGTCACTGCCCTGTGTCAGAGACAAAGAAAAGGAGAGAGAATATCGAGCAAAAGTAAAAGCTGAATTCTTGCATGCGTGCCCGGACCTCTCTGATGTTGTTTCCATAACCCGTGAGCGAAAGTTGTCGCTAATATTATTTATAGTATAATGAAGTATTGATCGATGTACCTTGGCAAACAATCGAAACGAGGTAATATCACGCTCGCTGAGCTTTAACAGCTAGCTGCAAAAACAAAAATGTGAGAGGTTGCACTCCCTCGGCTTTTTAAACGTTTGCAATTATGTTGCACAGAGGAATGCAATTAAATTTACGTCAAGTACGCTAGAAGATAAATATATCAATTTAGAAATTCACTTTCGAGAGTGATTTTAATTACGACGATTGGAGCTGAAGAGGAATGCAGCGGCAATCTGCCTGATTAAGCAATACAACGCTCCAGTTGCTCAAAATCTCAGGAGCCGGAATCCACTAATCTGGTCCAGATTCGTCTTGTGCTTGGCGTCTGAAACACAAAGCAGCCCACACCGCTGGAGCGCTCTCAGCACCATTGTTTGCTGCTCAAGTGAACTCTCAGCCGGCGCTCCTCTCTTGAGTCACGTGGCCGCAAACATGCCTTTCTGGACGCTCGCGAATATTCTTTTTACTTTCATCAACGGCCTTGCACTGGAACAGCAACTGGATATCTGTAATTAGATTGCTCACGAGCTCACCTGAGAGCAATCAGACGCAAACAAATTAATCTCAGAACTCAGGAAAACACGAGTCATTGTGATGTATAATTGATATCCTTGCGGTGGAAATTCGGGCCAAATTTGTTGTCATTTTGCAATGATTTCGAATGTTGTCCCTGCTTTGCCGTAATGGCAAACACCTGCAGATTTCGTTCCGTCCAACTGCCTCGTCGGCTAAATTAAATTTCAATTTACTAAATCCGTTACAATCATTGCGCCAACTGTTGGGGGTCCGTCGCTTGCAGTTACATATATTATGGAACTTGAGAAAGTATATGAAAATAAATATTTCTCCTTAACATCTGTATCTCGATTCGAGGTCTGCGCATGACAGATTATTTTCGTCTATGATTACCATCGAATGGGTCATTTTCTCGTTGAAAATTCGGATTTTCTCCTAGGCAAGGCATGCATCCAGGATCTCTCTCTCTCTCTCTCTCTCTCGCAGTTCCTGCTGAAGCCCCAGAACCACCTTTTGCCGATCACATTCCTCAAGGTGTATCACTGCTCGAGTGCTACACTTACTCAAGTATTAAATTCACTGCTCTCGTGGTGACTTTCACTGACAATATCGCATTCAGGTCGAAATCAAGCGCGCTCAGGTGCGCTAACTGAGAGCAGCAGAAGGCAAACACGTAAATAGCGCCGCGCGCGACCTGTGAAATACTCCCTTCCTTCGCACCGCGCACACCTGAATTCAACTCCACCGCTCCGTGCACTTTTTCATAACAATTTCGTGGGCTTTTTTCGCTGCTCTCTCGTTTGTGTGCTTAGTCAAGAGGGAAACTGCTCAGAATGTTCATGAGATGCATTTCCAGCAAGAATTCTCTCACACTCTAGCAATGATAGATATTCTAATTCGGATTTCACTTCTTGCCTTTCTCACTTAACTTCGTCGTTAAGTGAAATTAAATTATTTTGCCATCTCTACGTTAGTCTAGAACAGATGCTCAATCGATAAGCTTTCCTACTGTTCAATTTTTATTTAAAACTCAAAATTCTACTAGAAGCAACTCATGATGCGAATTGCAAAGTTCTGATCACGCAAATTTTACCTTAATTCCTGTGATAATCACTCTAAACGCAAGGAATTGTTCAAATCAGTTCTTGTTCAGTACCTTGCTCTTGATATTGACATTCAAATAAAATAAGAAAATAATATCTAACCAAGCGTATGCGTGGACGTGATGAGGGAATAATAAGCTTGGCAAAGGTCTCGCTGTCTTCATCACACTTTTCAACAATACCGCTCGTTCACCTGATGGACACGCCTTCCTTTCCAGGCATTTTAAGTGCTTATCAGACCGTGGAGGCGCGCGCCAAGTGCGTGATGATTGTTTTAGATATGGAAAATAGCAGCCATCGAAAGTGGTTCGTTATCATAATTCGAAATAAAAACCGAAAGCATGTTTTGGGTCACAATCCTCACGAGTGGGCCAGTTTAGAGAGGCTCCCAAATCAGTCGTGAAAGAAAGGACGAGTGGAAAAGGCGAACACTGTGCTGCGTTGAATGTCATTATTGTGTAATTATTCCTTGGAGAGGACCCCTTTCCCTGGCTTGATGCGTGCTCAATGATTTATTGAGTTGGGACAGAAATCGTGATAATCGATCATTATAATTTTAAGTTGAGCACAATATTCTTAATGCAATTACATGAGTGACACGTAGAAATGATTAAACTCTAATATTGAACCTGAAAAATGAAGGCACAGGGTTTTCAAAAGCCTTCAATTTAAAGATATATTTTAATCTTGGGTTATCGCCTATTATTGAGTTGATTTGTTCTCATTAGAAGGCAATACAAAGCTCCATTTTTTGTGATTTAGTATTCGTAAATTGAACAATTTGGGTTAATTTAGTAAACTTCGGCGAAAAAATTTGGAATCATCTTATTATTTATGTCTTTCTTTCATTAAACAGAGAGTTTCATCGATGCTGTTGCATCCAGGTAGTTTTTTTCAGCAAATAAAAATGCCAGAAGTTAACTTTCATTTCTCATATTATGTGTTTGAAAAAATGTAGTAGAACCATCAAAGAATTAAAAAAGAATACAACTTGGCGTGAAATTAATGTCAATGATTACTTCCTGATCAGAACAAATTTTTATAGGTTTCAAAAAATGAATTATGGCTTTGAAAGAAACAAGACTGGTCCTCTTCATGATGTTATAGTGGGTATTGAATTTTGAAATTCAAATAAAATATGACATCTTCAGAGGCAAATGAGATTTTCACTTACCTGTCACCTTTCTAGTAGAATCAGCGGAAATTTTACGTCTTTCTTTCCCCATCTAGCAATTATTAATTCTCCTCCGCTCCCACAGCTGAAATTCTCGCCTAGCATTCGCATTAATCACCACAATGTTAAAAGTTATTCATTTAGACCGTGGCGAGGAAGCTAAAATGCGCGTTTTGGCCTAAAGGTTATCGGAGAAAGTGGCGTGTGTGTGCAATTAATTACCATCGCTGCTATATTTTTGACGCACCGCCGGCAAAATGTTAAGTCACACGAGTCACACAAATAAAAACTGTTAGCTAAGCGGCGAGATGCTGCAGGGAGCGCGTATTAGCTGACATAACTCTTAATTGCTACTTGCCATATCCGCTGGACATTTGGCTTTTCGCCCGCCGCACCAAGGTAGCGGTGCGTATTGTGCAAATGCAAAGACTGCGTGTCTTGCAGACAAAGATGCTTGGTCCATAAACAGAAACAGGCTATTATTTGCAATTCAATTGCGCGCGTGCCAGTCTGCCTCTACACTTCTACATGTGATGAAATTATTATTTGCCTAAAGATTTCTAGACGAGATGATTGTTGCGAATTATGTAAATAATGCCTAGAACTAGACGCCTATTATCATGCTTGGATTATAATTTTGAATGGCGAAGCAAATTCAGCGTGAGATGGACAAATATGGTGAGCTGCACATCCCATAATTGGCATGATGAGTGATTTGAATTCAACCATTTCATAATTTCTGTGGATTATGGCAAGCGGACTTCAAAACTTTCCTCTTTCGTTGAAACTATTCTAGTCACTCTCTCTTATGAGACGACTCTTAATTTACGAAAGCGATGCATGTATTAATATCGATTTTATTTCACATGTTGCGTAATTTAAAGAACGCTCTGAAGTGTAATCTGATGTCTAGATTGTTTTTTTATCTTGTTGACTTGCAGAAACGAAATTAATTGTAAATCAGCTACTTCCGTGGTTTAATTTATTTTAACATCCACTCGATCTTCAATCAGTTCTGATGCATGAATTGCACTTTCAGAGACAACTCTTTTCGCGCACTGGCACACACAGGAACCCCCTTTCACATTCCTGCATAAAATACAAAGCTGCTGCACTCTCGATTTTGTGCGAGCGCAATCGTACGTGCGAAGTGAAGATTATATCGGTCAGCCGGGTCAATCGAATCGCTGTAATTACGCGGAAGCAGGCCGCACAAGCCAATTTCGTGTACGTGTGCATGTTTTGTAACAGCAGCCCTATTCATTTGCATGCTAATAAAGTAATTACGGCTGCGAGAAGTGAGGAAACGAATGTAGAGACGCACCAACCACGCCGTTTTAACTGCAACGGACGCATCGTGGTCTCATTAGCCGATCGCACCTCGTGCAGTGGCTATTAGATTATTGTGCGGAGGAGCGAACTGTGTTGTTGTTGGTACTGCTGCGGTTTTCAACTTTCATCACTCTTTATTGGCATGACCTGAGTTTGTGTGTGTGTGTGTGTGTGTGTGTGTGTGTGTGTGTGTGTGTGTGTGTGTGTGTGTGTGTGTGTGTGTGTGTGTGTGTGTGTGTGTGTGTGTTACCGATCTGCTCTGTGGATGGCTATTAACTTGATTCTCCTCTATAGTTTATTTATACGCACTCACTCCACAGCAGGTGAAAATTGGCATGTTGCGTTGCTCAAGCCTTCACGATCACTTGCGAAAACAGTTTGATGCGAAAATTGCATGTATGGGAACTTTTCCCGCTTTTATATTGTATGCAAAGCATCGTTTAATCGATGGCTTGTAAATTTTAAACAGTCTTGTTTGTTCTGCTTGAAATATTTACGCGTATACGGTCTTATCTGATCGGCCATATTTTTTTGTTGCATACACATTATAAATTCAAGGAAGGGTAATTACAGTTGGCGTCGCCAGTAGTCAGCCTTGAGACATAAAAACGCTTCTGCGTATTACCATTAATATGCGATCCAAATCAGGATCATTTTTTATCTTCATCGACATCAACTTGTGGCTCAATTTTCGATTTGATGCTCCAAATGTTATTTGCCCTGGAATGAGTCGTGCAAATCTCAATCCTGGAATTTAAACGTGACTCGAACACAGCTAGTCAACCTTGACTTGAAAACAGATGCGCTTCATGAAAATTTGTTTCGTTACAGAGCTAGGGAAAGTGTAGCTGCGAATTTACCATGCATAAATCACACACAGAAATTTCGAGCGACGAGTGCGTACATCAATTTACAAAGCGCACAGGAACAAAGATCATCTCACTCGCAATAATTTATGAGAAGAGTGACTGTGCTAAAAGGAACAACGCTAATGTTTGGGTGCGTTAATTGCAATCTCCGAGGTACCGACATGCAAATCAAATTATGAAGTAAGAGCATCTTCACGTCATCCCACGAGTTGGCTGTTTCGTGCACATTCCACTCTTATATGCTAATCGAAGCAATTTACCGCCGTCGCAAATGTTAAACGCGGGCTGATTGCACGCTTGTTTTACTCGCTTTGGTTGTTGTTGCTGTGAAAAAGATGCGCGTTCAGGCCTTTAATTTTAATTTAGCCATTCATGTGCAAAGAGAACATTTCTCCCACCGTGGAGTTTATATGAATAGATAATACCATCAGTATATGAAAAATGTAAAAACCTGTCTCGGCAAAAATTATGCAACACTGAGCTACGTTGATGTGACTAAAAAAATGTAGCATATAATTCCATTCATGAATATGTGTGTCAAATACATATTTAAATAGAGGTGTTTTGGCACAAATACCTCGGCGAGTTTCGCCGACGTTTCAACAGTGGTATGCACATTTCCTCGCATCCTGCAACAATTGAAGAAGCTCCCTTGCAAGGCTACAACCTGCAAATGATTCAACAGAATAAAATCAAGTTTCAGCGCACGTATATGGCAACCTGAGAAACATAAAAAAGTGACGTAACGCGCGCGCAATATCATTTTCCGCGGTCTTCCACCTCGGGGCGATCATTGCTCAGGTCTCGGAGGTGACGTAACGCCCAACCCTGCCGGTCCGGCTGCGAGACAAGTGCGTATACGTACGGAGAAAGTAAAGCCCGAGACCCACGCCGGTCGGGACAAGTGCTCGCGCCGGCCCCAGAACAAAACACACTACTACTTTCTCTGCGTGATTTTGCCCCGTAGGCTAATAGCGTAACATTTTGCCTCGGAATCCCAGATGACATTTTTATTCGCTTTTCTAAACGCGTGACCCCAAACGGTTGCGCAACACTTTCTTTCCATCTTGTGGTGGTCCTGGTGCTGCCGAATTTTGGACTGGCTGATCATTTGATGTTTGCAAGCGTTTGCTCAACCATTCATTATTCAAGAAATTTCCCCACGGTAATACACTTGCCAATTAATAATCGCAATATCACTACGAGGCGCAGTACAATTAATCATTATGGAAAGTTTCTATATTTAAATAAATCTTGCAACAAAAGAAACATTATCGTGCACAAAATTTTCTTGGTAAAGGAATTGATTTATTATTGCTTTTAATTGTTCGGCTATTATAATATAAAATTTTATAGCTAGAAAATTATCCAAATTTACCATCTATTCCAGACTAAACAACTTGTAAATTTGCTGATAATGATCCTTTTAACAAGTTTTGCTGGCATTTGCAGTACATTTCTCGCCAGAGGAAGTTGATTTGGCTCGCTCGATTTCATTTTTCATTTTTGCACTAGCGGACAAGTTTCCTATCAGCCTAAGTGTTGCCTCAGTCCGATAGAAAGCTATGCATTATCAAATAATAGCTTGTAAAGTCATAAGAAGCTCTTCTAGCTACGACCTGGTGGGTCTAATGAGTTGGTAGTTACGGAACTGAAGACTATAATTTGGGATATAAATTGCGGCGTGCCCTGCAACAGAAATGAAGCGTTGTTTATGCGCCCATCCAAAACGCAATAAACAACGCACTGAATAGAAGAACCGTTTTGCAACACAATAAATAGAAACGGACGCGTGCATCACATATTTCTCTGATTGATGCAAAATTTGTTTTGTGTTGCGCACTTAAAAGCAAAATGTCTAAAATAATATACTTGTATATTGCACGCATCACGGCGCATCCTTTACATTAGAATATCTAATTTGATGCACGGTGAGGAGGAGAGAAGAGCTCGTTATGCATGGCGGCCCTAATCGAACAGGCTAATAATCCTTCATCTTTCTGCTAGAATTGAACTGGTTTGATGTGTTACGTAAAATGATGGAATAGAGAATAGATAAAGCAATACCATATAATTTTGAAACAATTGCAACTGTGCGGCATAAAAGTTAGAAATTTTATCACTCTCTCAATTCTTCAAAAATGCTCTTTATTTCCAAGGAATCAGTTATAGATGTTGGAAAATATTCTCAAATCGTATCAATTTTATAATTGAATAAAAAAGATTTAAGCTAATTTTACAAGGTATTTTATGACGATTTCAAATAAAGATAGAATGGTTCGCTAAACTTGTAAGCTTTTACCGTCGAGTAAAATCTAATTTCTATAATGTTAAATTTAATTTTATCGATATGTACAATCAAATGAAGATTGGGATTGGCTTTTCATAAATTGACTACCGTTTAGGCGCATAAATCTGAAATAAAATTTATCCAATGACGTGGCAGTAAAGCTGTCACTTTTGACGAGAAAGTTTCTAATACGCGTGTGATGAACCGCAGATAAGGTCACAGGTCAATCTGCAAGGAGTGACCCAAAAATAAATCTTTTTCTGAGAGGACCAGTCGAAAGTGAATTTCTTTCTCTCGGAACCAAACGCCTTTCATTCCTTTTCATCAATCACATTCAGTGTTGTTTTAAAACTCACTGGAGCTTCATCATACTTAATCCGCCCTTGTCGAAGGTCGGCACTCCTGAATATGCATCAGCGATCACATTCCTATCAGATGAGGGATCGTGACCAAGAATGCTTGTGGATCATGACTAAAATATCACGAGAAAGGGCGAAATTTCAAGGTCTTGAGCAGCATGAATGGATTTATTTTGCTTTCTGCGCTTTACTTATGGGAATTAGGATGCGTTGGCCACTCTCCGCGTGATGTGCAAGTTTCTAAAAATATGTGGCAATGAATTTTTATGTCGGGTAGTTTGCATAAAATTAAACTGTCTGAAATATGCGGCCAACACGCAATGTGCTGGATTCAAGACCTTAAGTTTCCTCTGTTATTTGTACAACAAAAGCAAATTGATGTTTTTAAGTGAGCAAAAGATCTCACTCGACCTTCTCCGTACATATTTACGGTGCTTGTTGGTCTCTTTTCTTTCTTATTTGAATTTCTCTCTCGCGGTAAGAGTAGAAACTGCTTCATCGTCCGTCTCGAAAAGAAAAAGCTCAGTGGAGATTGTAAGAAAAGCAGATGAGTGCCAACTGCCTGCGGGTTGTATTTCTTGATATAATTATTTTCATTAAACACATATATAAAGTGCATTAAATTTTCACTTCAGCCAACACCTCTCTCGCGGAGTGTTCAGGATGGACCAGTATGTATAAGTTTTAAATAACACTACTTGCTATGGAATGCGATCAAGTTGGCTTCAAGGTTGAACAAGTGCTTGTGTACGCCGTAATTTAGCCGATTATCTTCTGGTCTGCCTTCGCATTTTCCTCCTCAGTTAAAACAGTTTGATCAAAGGGATCGTAAAATTTGTCGTTATACTTTCGGCCAGCACAATAGCAGTTTGAAAAAGACTTTCCTGATCGGATTTGCTTTGTAGCCACTTAAGGGACACCAATCACTTTCATGCACTGCACTTAAATTGGCTTTTCTTTGTTCCGGTCAGATGTAAAACATGAAGTGGGGGGCATTCAGATAGAATTTTAATACGGCAAAATGCAATGGAACATAAATTGGTTTTGTCATGACTATATAATATATAGCTGTAAAACTTAAAATTTAATTTCCATATTAAATCCAGATTGATTAAAAATATCGTTTTTGGGCTCGAAGAAAATTAAATATTATTTACCCTGATTGCAAGAGCTAAAATGTTTTTTTTAAATATTATCCTCTATTGATATGGGGGACTCACACTTTTCGCCCAACACTCACACTTCTCGCTAGGATAGGGCATTACAATGATTCTTCCCATCAAAAAACGAGAAGTGTGAGTGAGCGGAAAGTGTGAGTCCCCCATAAGTAAGAAATATTACGAAAAGAATATGTCAAAACTAGTTTCAATATGCTAATTTCGAGATGCAAAAAAGTTACGTTAGCTCGTTAGCGTCTGCTTCTAATTACAGCACCGATCTAAAATTAACGTGTGAATTTTTCCGACTTCTCACGAAGTTTAGTCAACTTGCTGAGTTCATTCCGCTCGGCTGGCCACTCAATTGGTCATTAGTAACTTCTTGCAAGAGTTCCCACACTTTGGGAAGAGCCTGTCCGGGCGTAAATCACTCGAACGTATCAAGCACATTTGACCCACGAAGAATTATTTAACATTCACATATTGGCTGGCATTAGTTTTGCGGCCTGCAGCCGGTAGTGAAAGTTTAAAAGCTCGAGAAATGGATCACTCGGTGAGAACATAGCCCGCCACATTCCGCGACTGGTCCTTTTTTCCTCTTAATTTGCCGTTGCTGCAGACACGTAATAAAAAATTAGCATACACATTACGTAACAGCCCGCATTCGGGTCTAATATTAATTTCAGTGCTTCTCTTATATGTAAGCATATAACCAGTCGTTTCTTAATTTTTTATTGCCATCCGCTATGACGTTTGATCTCGTGCCTGACACAGATCTAAATTCGTATCAATTAAAATAAATAAATAACAAAAAAATCAGCAACAGCAGGTGGGCGAGTAGAAACAGATCTTCAGCATCGTTAATTTGTATAATTCAAAGTCAATTTTAGCGTTTAAATTAGCAGTATTTTTTAAGATATGAACAAATTCAAGTTCATAATGGCAAAGAAAATTTCTGATTGCAAAATAACGGTCAAGTTTTCTCTTCTAAGGTGTGCTTGATATTTATTAATAGCGAACATGGATCAGTAAATGGCATGATCTATCCTCTACAGCATATCATTATAAAGGAACTATGACGTCTGGAAACTTTCAATTATCCAAAACACAATGTTCAGACCAAACACAAACGCACTGGCAAAAAATAACCGCATGAGGAAAGCCAATCAGAAATTGTGCTTCACGTCTCACTCTCATCAGATGAAATCCCCGCAGCGTGTGCACATACATCTATGCGGATTCCCCAGCCGACCACTCATGCATTTTGAAGTGCACTGCACGTTCCGCTGATTTACAAGCTTGACTGGCCCGAAATTAAATGCCAAGCGGCAAATAGGTTTCAGCTGAAGGGGCCTTGCTCGCGCGCACCGATACGCGTCTGTTAGTTGGGAAAAGAGGCTGCAGCCTCTTAATTGCTGTTAAAACACAAACACTTCAATTGCGTATGAGCCAGCCGACTTTTCTGCAGCTTACGCAATCTTCGCAAGCAGCAGTACTAATAATTGTGAGATGCCGGTTTGAACTTTCTTCTTTAATAATGGACTTCCCTGTTTGGAATCGCGGACACTCTTCAACCACTTGCTGCTTAATTGTGTAAACTCGCGAGCGCACCTTCTCACCGAGTGGTTTTTTGTCGGTTGCACTTTGTATCGGGCCTGTGAATGTACCTGGTTTCCCTTCATTGTGCTATTCATGTGTGATTGTCACGGGTTTTTTTGTTCATTTTGCATTTTTGTCTGTTGCAGATGAGGCTGTGGCCTAAGCAAGGCCTGGGCCCTTTTATTTTGCTCACTGTCTCACTAGTCGCCGCAGGTAGGTGTTCCTTTAATTTTCAATAAAGCTCTTATAATCATTTTACTAACATAAAACTAGGTTATTCATTAGTTGGAATTTTCACTAAGAGTTAATCTCATTTTACATTGACGGCGAAGGAGAAATTTCCTTTTTTAAACGGTCAGATTCGTTCTCTCGTACAACGAAATTGCATTAATTTGGTTCTCAAATCATGAAAAGGCGTGCAAGTCTATTCCTCCGTTGAAGAAAGCGATTCTCATTCATTAAAGTCTCCACAATCGAAATTAAGCAAAAGCATTAAATCTTCTTCCTCCCAAATCTAATACGTCGGTTTGGATTTCTCTTCGGATGGAATGCCACAACAGATCGACACGCGAGAACCCACCCACTGCATGTTAGGTGCTGTTTAGAGAAATGGACCTTTGACTATTATAATAATACACGTATGAATTCAAGCGGCGCCGCGAACGAAAATGATTCACGCGTCAATTTCTCTTTTGCTTTTATACTCTTGATTCCGCTCGGACGCGTCTCGCGCACGTGATTTATGCTTCTGCCGCGAGTGAAAATTGTAGTCGTAAAAATTGTGCTGGAGAGTTTCGCGATTAGATTGCTGTGGACATGAATTGGTAATGGAAAATTCGTCGGGCCATAATTGGATCAGGCTTGTATGTTAATGGCTCACGGGGAGTAATTGAACTCGTACTAATTATTGTACACACTAGCCTTTCTCTTGCAAACAATACCTGCAAGCATTAATTGGAAATTAGAATCTGGCGTAACGCAACAACTGCTCTATTTGAATATCACAGTTACAAATTTTCCAAACATTGTACTGATATTTTTATTCCCATAATGCTACAATTTCTAAAAATGCAGGCATTCAAGACGTTTTTAGGGCTCAGATTTCATGTTAACCTACTTTAAATCAAATCCATAAATAGTGATGGCAGAGTCGCACGTAGTATTAATTGCCTGACATATCAAAACAATCTCAATCGTGTTTCAAAATCCACACATCTTGATTTGAATACAAAGAAAATATTACGTGGGTGCATCATGCATCTATTTTTTCTGCTAACTCTCCATTGTTAATTTTTAATTCTCAAAGCGGAACGCCTGCACAGGTCGTTAAGCAATTTTTCAATGCAGTGTGGGAGGCTGTTTTGTTTTCTTTGCTTTTTAATTTCATTCATGGACGTCACGCATCATTATCCAAAATGGTCGTAGGGCGGAAATTACAAAACTCGCTCTGCTTTCGCTTATTTTTTTGTCTCGGTGTTGCGCAAGCCAATTAACAAAAATATCGATTTCAGGCATTTCAAATGTCGCTGGCGAAAACCAAAGGGTGGTTTGCTACTACACAAACTGGTCAGTGTATCGGCCGGGCACAGCGAAATTCTCCCCACAGAACATCAACCCCTACCTCTGCACTCACCTCATCTACGCCTTCGGCGGTCTAACCAAAGAAAATAGCCTCAGACCTTTCGACAAGTACCAAGATATTGAACAAGGTAATTAGCCAATCACGTGTATTCAAGGAAAAAATATTGAAGTGATCGTGTTCAGGTGGATATGCTAAATTCAATGGACTGAAGAGCTACAACAAGCAGCTCAAGACTCTGCTCGCCATTGGCGGTTGGAATGAAGGTTCGACGAGATTTTCACCCTTGGTGGCCGACCCTGAAAGGAGGCAGGAATTCGTCAAGAATGTCGTGCGGTTCCTCAGGACCAACCACTTTGATGGTCTCGATTTGGATTGGGAATATCCTGCATTCAGGGATGGCGGCAAACCAAAGGACAGAGAAAATTACGCTTCTCTTGTTGAGGTGCCGAATCTCATTGTTTTTTTTTTTAAATATTTACAATTCAATTTTTTACTTCACTAGGAATTAAGAGCTGAATTCGAGAGGGAATCCAGCAAAACTGGACGCGAAAGGCTTCTACTCACCATGGCCGTGCCAGCTGGCATTGAATACATTGACAAGGGCTATGATATTCCTTCTCTCAATAGGTTTGACTTTATTTTCTCTCAATTTTTCCAGTTCTAATCATACATTCACTTTAGAAATCTGGATTTCTTCAACCTTTTGAGCTACGACTACCACTCTGCTTACGAACCGGTCGTAAATCACCACGCTCCTCTTTTTGGTGGTGGCGACCCCGACAACGAATACAATTTCGATGCTCAGCTATCTATCGTGAGTTAAAATCTTTTACGTTGAATTTCTTTTTAAAAAATTCTTCAAATAATAGGACATCACGATCAAACACTACATCAAATCGGGTGCTGAGCCTTCAAAACTAGTGCTTGGAATTCCGACCTACGGCAGATCATACACACTTTTCAACCCGTTGGCAAACGAAGTCGGCTCTGCCGCTGACGGGCCTGGAGAACAAGGTGACGCAACGAGGGAAAAGGGCTACCTTGCATACTATGAAGTAAGGTATTGGTTAATTTTTAAATCCTGTACATTAACGTGATGCTTTTAGATTTGCGAGAGCATCAAGAAGGACGGCTGGACTGTCGAGTCTCCGAACCCAACAGACGTCGGCCCCTATGCTTACAAGGGAAATCAGTGGGTGGGCTTCGACGACGTAGATATTGTCAAAACCAAGGTATGGACAGTATAAAAATCTAGAACCAATTTTCTCATGCACGATTTCTGGCAACGCAATTTTATGGTCGGGAATTTGGGGACTGAAAGTGAAACTCTCGAGAGCCCTGCAGTGATGCAGATTATTCTTCATGATCCGACGAGAATAGCGCGTTGATTCGATTGAGAAAAGACTTCCTATTTAGACCATTTCACTCGTCTCTTTGTTTATTTTGGCAAGCCCGCCCGGCGTCACACAAGTGGCCGCGCGGCGATCGTGATCCCGAGTTTACTCCGCCGCCAGCGCGTGCGAGAGAAATCTATTAATCGCGGGTGGCGTGGGAACGAAAGTGGCTCTGGATTAACATAAGTAACGCCTTTGTTCAGGCTCGTTACGTAGCCGCCCAGGGCCTCGGAGGAGTCATGTTCTGGTCCATCGACAACGACGATTTCCGCGGAAAATGCCACGACCGGCCCTACCCGCTGATCGAGGCTGCTAAGCAGGCTCTCCTCGAGTCTTCAAAGTAAGTCTTCGCGGTGCTATCTCACTCACGGATCTCACGTTTGCGTCGTTTGCAGGCCGAGCACGAGCGATACGCCCAAGAAAAGCAAGCCTTCGAGCGCGGGACTGATCCCGCGTAGACAAAATCGCCCGCAGTCGACCACTTTGCCTGCCAGGAGCGGAGCAAAGAGACCCAGGCCATTGACCACCACGTCCACAGAGGCGCCAAAGCTTTCGACAACGCCTGTTCCTCCCAGTGCCGAGCTTTTGAGCACACCTGAACCGCCAACTACCCCTGACCCAGGCAGTGGTGAGCACTTGACAAATTTCAGTCTATTCAACAGTTTAAAGATTTTGGGGAAAAAGCAGTATTCTACATAGACGCGCAAAAAATGGACTTTACGTTCTCTTATGCCATTCTTTAAAATTTCACTACTGGAGCTACTTGCAAAGTGCCGCAAATTTTGATGCGCCGCAGTAGTCTTTCAGAATTTATTCTAAAAGTATAATGCTCACTTATTTTTTGTTTTTAATACTCCCTCATTATGATGATAATAATTTAACGTTATGTAATTAATTATAATTTTTAATGCACATTATTTTGAATCTCATCAATAACAATAACAATAATTTCACATGATAAAAGTATAAGCCCATATTGTAATCGTTTTTTCTCGATGCTAGATTTTGTCTGCAAGGATGAAGGTTTCTTCCCACATCCCAGGGATTGTAAAAAGTACTTCTGGTGCTTGGACAGTGGACCTTCCCAGCTGGGAATTGTGGCCCATCAGTTCACATGCCCTTCAGGTATGCATACATATTAATCGTTTGATTACTTTCACTATAGACATATATGCACCATGACTGTATTGAAGCCATTTAATATTACATGTTCACGCTTGTCACATTATCTACGTGACCTTACATTTAAAATCAATTTTAATTTGTTAAATTATAATATTCAGGACTACTTTTCAACAAAATCGCTGATTCGTGCGATTACGCGCGTAACGTGATCTGCAAGCAGTCAAAGTCGACAACTACCACTACCACCACAGCCGCGCCATCAACGTCTCAAAAATCCCCTATTTACAAGCCAACCACCACTACCACGACCACAACCACCACAACAACTACTGCCGCCCCTGATGAAGAAGAGTATGAGTATGATGAAGAAGAATATGATCCTCAAGCAATCAAGGATCTGGTAGCACTGATTAAGAAACTAGGTAGCATCTAAATTTACAGAAAAAAGCAGAGAAAAAGCATATTAAAATTCCTTCAAATTTAGGCGGTGTCGAGCAACTGGAAAAGCAGTTTGGTGGAAATGGAAATAAAGAAGAAAACAAGCAGCCGGCTGTAGTTCCTAACATCCCCAAATCTCTGTATGACAGGGTTTTAGGAAGCAGACCCCGCCCTCAGAGTGGAAGTGGTGGATCAGTTTTAGTAGAGAAGGAAATCCCCAGCCGCGAAGAAACACCAAGGTATGACTTGATAGCTATGCAACCTGCGCAGCATCACTGCAATACCGGTTTCCCAGATTCATACAACAGGCAGCTACTTTTTTTGTTGGTTTGTTACAACAGGTCCAGCAGCTTGAACCAAAGCAGAGGCCCCCAAAATCAAGGATTGGAAGATCTCGAGGAGGTCCGAGGCTTGACAAAGGAAAAGCCTAAGTACACGGAAATTAGGAAAGCTAGGTAAATTTTGTTTTTAAATTGCCAACGAAATCAATAGTTGGAACTATTTTTATAGACCTCGTCCTTCTGTGGATGACGATGATGAAGAAGAAGAGGAAATTGAAGAGCGTGAAGAAAGTGAGCAGTCTGCCCCAGAAGTTAGCACACAGAGATCTAGAAAGCCATACAATCCGAAGTACACCAACATTAGCAGAGCCAGGCCATCGACTGTTGCACCCGTTGAGGAGGAGGTTGAAGAAGAACCAGTTGAAAAGGAAGTGAAACGTCAACCGATACAGGAAGAGGCACCCAAGAGGTTTGTGTATTTAAATGAATTAACCCTGAGCATTGTACGGTAGCAAGCTTATTTGATCAATTGATTCATTTTTGGCGCAGTAACATAGAAGTTACGGGAAAAAATTAGATATCAACCTATATTGCACCTTTTGATATTATATTTTGCGCTTTTATGTAATATTTTTTGGTAAAATGTGGAGATTTTCAAAACTTAAATTAAGCTAGTATTGCATGCAGCAGCAACATTGCTCTCAGTATATTTAAGTTTTTGCTGGAGTGAACGCAAAAACTTTTTTGGTTTTTATCAAGTATGGTAGACAATTCAAAGCTTCACTTAGTATTTTTAACATTAAATTTCCCCCTGCTCATCCAATAGGCGATGTCTGGGTGAAGGTGGTAGAGTAGTATAACAAGCTGCTGATTACAGGAAACTGTATGCCTCCCTGAGCCGCACTAGAAGCACCACCACTGCGGCTCCAGTGCTCGAAGAAGAGATCGAGGAAGAAGGCAAGACTCCTCTTGAGTTTGAAGGCAGCGATGAAGTGACAAAGGTAGGATTCAAAGATGGCAATTCGCTGCGGAGACAAATAGTAGATGATCAGGTAGATAATGCGACTGATGAACAGCTCCCTCCACAGGAGGCCACAACCACTGAGCTTTCCCAAGAAACCGCCACCCCCACTGAAGAACCCTCCACCTTCACTCCTTCTGGCTTTTTACTGACAAAACCCGTTACCACCACCACAACCGAAAGTTCGAGGATTTTCGTGGTGAACGCACAGCCAGCCGTTGAGGCTGCCCCAAGCACAACTTCCACTACCTCGGCTCCCACCACCCTCGAGCAAACCACCACCGAGCAGCCTACAGAGGAGCCCACCACCTTCAGCGCTGCCTCCACTAGCACTGTTACGAGTGTGGTTACCTCAATCACGGAGTCGCTAGTCACGGGCAGGACCAAAATCATTATCAACAGGAAGCAGTTTATCTTGCTGCCCAAATCGACCACCACCATGGCTCCGTCAACCAAGGAGGAAGAGGAGGTAGTAACTGACTTGCCCACAACCACCTCAACCACTACAACGACGACAACCACCACAGAAGCGCCGACAAGTGCCATCAAAGGCACCACCATAAGGTTCAAGCGGCCACTCATCAGACAAAAGGAGGAAAAATCAACTTTCCGCAAACAGCTAGTCAGAAAACGACCATTAAAGGCTGAAAAGCCAACGGAAGAGCCAGAGGTCAAGGAAGAGCAGGTGACCAGGAGGAGTTTCATTCGCCAGCACCACCGCTTCAACTACTCGTCGACCACCTCTACCACAGAAAGCATCTTGGACTCCACAACTGAGAAAAAGAGGACTTTCAAATTAAACAGGGGCCGCACAACGTACGCTTCCTCTGAAGAAACAAATAATGATGATACGAATGTTAGCAAAGAGAGACCAAAGTTTGTTCCCCGCAGCAGGACAAGACCCTCGGTGGTAAACACTGAGAGTGCCGAACCCAGCAGCACTGCCAGACCAATACCTATTGCAGCTAGGAGGAGGAACCCCTTCACGACCGAACCAACCGCGGTCAGTAATTCTTCCAAGAGACCTGTCAGCCGAATTGAAAGAAGACGCCGACCAACTGTCTCGAGCACAACCCCTTCTAGCCCTGCCACCATCTACTCTGAAGAGTTCACTGCCGAAACCTACGTGCCAACTACTGCTCTCCCACTGGTAACCAGCGAGGAATTAGCGCCTGAGGTGTCCAGCACGCCCAGACGCAAAACCGTTGTTCTAATTAGAGGCAGGCCCTCTTCGACCGCGGCCACTCCTGTCAAATCGCAATACGACCCGTACGAAGTTAATAATCCAGAAGAGTTTTTCCTGCTGTCCAGCTCTCAAACCGGCCCAGACGCCTCTGTCGAAGAAGAGAACGTAATCGGCACCCTCAATGACGAGGTAGAACTCGTTCACTTTCCCCCCGAAACGCTCGCGTAACCCTTTGGCTGGGGATCGATGCGGTGGTAAAATCACAAACAAAAACTCTGCTCCTCCTCTTCTCTCTGTCCTCTTGTCCTCTAACGCCAAAAATAACTCTGCATGCCACACTGCGGCGGTGAAGACGGCCACCTGTGGAGGAGGCGAACCAAAATTATCACTGACCGCGACACACTTGATGATGAGATCGAACGACTTGGACGCACAAAAACACCAAAACACGGACAACGGACCCAAAATAACGGACAACCTATAAACCACATGTGACTGGAATGAGATAGCATGATAAAATGTTCTATTTGATAATTTTATTTTAAATCTTGATTTAAAATGAATTGTTCTTTTTTCTACTGCCAGGGTGTTGGAATCTACTATTCATTCAAAATAAATCTGGCATGTGATTTTGTGCAGGATCATGTGTACCAGTTTGTAATGGATAATATCGTTAAATTCAAATCTAAAAGCTTACATAATTAAACTCTCTAAATATTTATTTAAAATTTCTGTTGCCTGATTAATTTTGATGGTATTTTAAATGGAATACACTCTTTCTCAAAAGCCGATATTAAATCGCCCTAATTGAAATCTTTTTTTATTTAGGCTCCAGCCGTTTCGGTTCCCAGCAGATCTACCTCCCGACCCTTAACCAGCGTCAATCGTAGACCTTTCCAAAACTCTCGGTCTCGATCGAGAACCACCGAATCGCCTTCCTTTGCTAGCAGTCCCGTTCTGGAAACTATCGACGATTACACAACCAAGTCACCGCGTCAGAGGTTTGTCGTCAGACGCAAATTCAGACCAACGACCAAGGTAGTTGATTTTCTCAAAATTTAATTATTTTAAAACTCTTTCATCGAAAAATAAAACTGTAAAATCGATTTGTAAGAAATCTAAATTTAAAAAAAAAATATTTTTTTATTCATTCAAAGAATAGTCAAATTTTATGGTTTTCTGTATAATAAACGGGTAAAAAATATTGATTTAATTAATATACGGTTCCATTATTCAGTCAAAAAACATGACATAAATTCAATAAAAAATAAACGATTAAAATTTAATATTCTTTCCATCCAAGGACATTATAGAGAATACGGAGGGTAAAGAGTCTCAATTACCAAGCGTCCCGGAGTCGACCAGCAGTGCTCCCAGGCGTAGTCAGAATTTGCTCCGCAGAGTGAAAGTTAGCAGCACAACCACCACAACTGAAGAGCCTGTCCAGACCGAGAGTACGGTAGCTGAAGTGGGTGAGACGTCGGCCCTGGTCGCCGAACCCTCGCCCGCCCTTTACTACTCGAAGCAAACTGTCGATGAGCCAATCGTGACTGAAGAGATCCCCTCTGCCGGATCAGCGCAGGACTTTGATTTGGCCAATACTCGCGTTACTGCCCTTGCCCAACTTGCAACTGCTGCTCCATGTAGGATTAATTACACTAATTTTCCCTTTCTCAAAAGAAACACAATTATTTTAAGATAATTTAAATTTTGATTAAACATATTTATTAACGATCATCTCACGGTGTACAATTTACAAAATACAATTTTTCTCGGATTTTTGTGCATTGCTGCTTACTTTAAAGATAAGTCATTAGCATTGCATGCAAAAAACTATACATAGACAGATGTGGATATTTAAAATAAATTTGCATTCGCTGGTTGAAGATGATTCGAGATTGAAGTAAAACGTTAGAACGCAGATAACTGTGAAACATATATCTGTCTTTGAAATTTGCATGTATCCGAGATCCTCAGACAGTTCACACATTGCTGGGGCATTAAAAAATTTAAAATCAATTGAATGTGCTTTAAATTTCATATTTGTTAACAAATTTTCAGTAAGCATCTGTGATAGGGAGTGGGAAGTAAGAATTAGTTTATTTCTAGATCGTCTACAGAGTAATCAGTTGGAACTAGTTTGTATACAAGGCGAGACATCATTCTTTTATCGACTGACAACCTTTTTAAATAATCGCGACTTTCTAGAAGTACTAGGTCTTTTAGTGATAAAAAATTGCTACAGCGCTTCAATGTCAAATGAAGCAATTTGTGAGATAGCCCATTTTAATTTTAAATTTAATTGTAATCGGTCATCGCAAGGGAGTAAAATAAATCCATAAACCGTATAAGGAAAGTTGAAAAATTTACAGTGAGAGTTCAGTCATCTGCAGCTATTAACGATAGAAACATTTGACGAATTTTGAAGTTTATAGTAATAGTGAAAATGGACACCCTAACTCTTTTCCCGATGTGCTTGTAAAAACGCGTTCCTGTTACCTGGAAAGTTACACCTAATAGGATGGACAAAATTTTAATGTATTAGCAGTTTCTCAAATTTTATCCTCTTTACTGTAACGACTAATTTTTAATTCATTTTCTCTTTTTTAGCATCTGAGCCTGTCGTTGACCTCTTGGACGCTGATTTCCCTGACCCTGAGGCAGTGCCAGCCCCTGCTCCAGTCCTGAGCACAGCAGCTCCCGTCAAGATCAGGCAACGCTCGCAGAGGCCATCTGCGGCAGTGAAGGAACAAGTAGTGAGGGAACAAAAGCCGTTCACCAAAATTAACAGAGGAAGCACCAAGTCCCAGCATAGTCTTGCCCCAGTTGCCCCATTCACGCAAACAGTCACCTACAAGCATCAGGAGCCTGTTGAGCACCAACCAACGTATGATTACTATGACGCCGAACCTGACTCGCTCCAGCCAAGCTACACCAATAAGGTAAATTTTTTAAAAATATCTTAGTGAAAATTATTTTGGTCGAAGGTATTTTTGCTAAAATTAATTATTGCACCTAATCACTGGCGTGATAAAATGTTTTATTTTATTTCCAGCATAGTAATAGGATATCCTCTTCTGATTCATTGTTTTCCTAAAAATATAAAAAAATATAAAAATGATTCAGTTATCAAATCTTTATGTTTTGCAGGTGAAAATTCACGAGGACGGCAGTCTTGAGTGCCTCGACAGGGGCAACTTCGCGCATCCCTTCTCTTGTCGAAAATTCATCTCATGCGCCCTAATGGAGAACGGCGCTCTGCTCGGCTGGATTTACACCTGTCCGAAGCATCTCGCCTTTGACCCGATTGGCGGGATCTGCAACTGGTCTGGCGGTTGCAAAGAGTAAACCGCCGATAATCACAGTGTCGGTGACACACATGAACAATAGCATGTGATTCAAGCAAAGTGGTGAATGCGAGAGAGTTTATACGTTGTAAGAATTTGATTTATTTTTTACTGGAATTTTATCTAGGTCTAGTGTGAGCCTTAAGCATGGAGTATGGTCTTCCCCGCCCTTTAAATTGAACAACAACAACAGTTAAAGAAATTTGAATTTTGTTATATAGTAATGCTATGATCAAAATATTTATTCAAATGGTAAGGGCGATTTATGCATTTCTTTTGACGGCAAGAATTTCTATTCTACTTTCAGCCATATTACTTTACAAGAGTAGAACTGATTCAAGGCCATGCTGTGTTTGACCACACTGTAATTGTAACGGAAATTATTTTGCATAAGCTGTAAAAACTTATTGCTCTGTACTTGTATATAATAAAATGACAATAAACACAATGAAAAGTGGTTTAAAATTGATCAAACATATAAAGTAAAAATTTAACGGCTTAATAAAGAGGTATTTAAATTTTTAACGTAAAATATGCTAACCTTTAACCAAGAAAGAGTTCAATGTTCAATTATCATGAATAAAGAACGTCTTTATATTGTGTGTGCGCAACAGCGGATGTGAGGCGCACGTTATCATTTTTCCGGTTTATTTATTTCCAATCCAAATGGCTCAAG
Source organism: Cloeon dipterum (assembly GCF_949628265.1). Taxonomy (NCBI): domain Eukaryota; kingdom Metazoa; phylum Arthropoda; class Insecta; order Ephemeroptera; family Baetidae; genus Cloeon; species Cloeon dipterum. The sequence continues at coordinate 9,780,718 of NC_088789.1, read as the reverse complement.
ATCGGAATTTTCTGCAACCAGTGTACAACAATGAAAAATATATTTTGTGTTATCTTAAAATTGCCCAAACACATGTTGAAATATAAAATATAACAATATATATTATACACAATGATTTGGAACTGAAGTTAGTCCTGTCGATAATTCAATAAGATAAAAATATTTTTATTTTTTATTTCAATGATTCACAATCTTTTTTAAAGTTTTTTAAATAAGTAATCGGTCATTGCAAGGGAGTAAAATAAAACCATAAACCGTAAAAGGAAAGTTGAAAAATTTACAGCGAGAGTTCACTCGTCTGCACTTCAATCTTTTCTACAATCTCAATAATATGTTAACTTACAGATGGACACCAGAAAACAACCAGTACGAATCAAAACTTATATTTTCATGATTAAAAGTTCTGCAGATTAAAAACTTTTAAAATTAAGGAATCACACATTCAAAATATGTATGCTAATTGGATGGACTGGGGACCGCATTCCCCTTCTTCCACACATGAGGCCGCGGCGCGCCAGCAGCGACGAGCCGAGCCACACGAGCTGCTTAATCGGAATCGTTAGTCAGTCTCTAACCTTGTGGCGAGAAGGAAGTGACTGTTTGTCGCGCTCCCCATGTGTTAGTTGGGCTCAATAGCGGCTTTAGTGTTTTGAATCTATTTTTTGTGACTTCTTGGACTATATCTTGAGATGGAACGATTGCGAGAAGATAAAACTTAGCTTCAAACACTGAACTTTTTGCTGGGAAAATAGTGTCAACGCAGTTTTCTGTGAAAATGGTGAGAAATTTTGTGAGTCACCTTTTTGCATGTATGAATTAGGCACGCATGGTTTCCAAAACCGGTTCCAGTGGAACCCTAATTTTTTAATTTATTAATTATTTTACTCTCTTATAATCAATCTTGACCATATCTTACTGTTGGCAATAAATTTAAATTGATAAAATGTTGTTGAAATGCAATAGTATAAAGCCATGCAGTAATATTCTCAAAATAAAATAAGACAGTAATCATAAATCCGTAAATAAAAGAGTATTGCTGTGATCGAAATTGCGCAGTTCAGGAAAACTACACAACGCTATTATTTGAAATACGAATCAAGTTCATGATCAGTTTATATCTCATCGCGCCTTATCTATAGCCTCTCACCTTCTCGGTTATATTTGTTTTCGATTAGCAGGAAACTGTGTTGAGGAAACGGTTCGGCGATCGGCTCAACAATATGATACACGTTTTTTTTTCAACGCAAGCCGGCGCCCTTGCATTTCCCTGGCCAGGCACGTCTTTCGGAATTCGTGTATAATAATCTAACAGCAGGGCCAACCTTGAGTTTCCGCGTTCGCTTGCAAAGGCGTACGATAGCCGCATTTTACTATCGCGAAATGTTTGATCTTCATACACAGAAAACGGAGGCAAAAATCTCTCGCTCCAGCGACAAACACACATCTCTGCGCATTTTCAGTTTTTCTGTAAATGCCAGTTCAAGAGGTGGTGTTTTTGTGCGCGTGAATAGGCCTCGTTTATCTCTGTCAGTGGATGAAAACAGCGTCTTGTTTTCCATTGATCTAAAACACATTTTGATTGCAAGAGAACAAACAAGATGCGGTTACTTAAAAGAAGGGAAATAAAAATCCACTTGAAGTATATTATCCATAGTTCCTCGCCTTGAAAGGATTTTTGTTTGAAATGTGATAATACGCCTAATGCAAACATTATAAGCTGCTCTTAAAATGACGTTGGAGTGCACTTGAACTAAATTGTTCATGATTTTGGTTTTGTAGAGGTGATTGGTAATCTTAGCTTTTATATCTTAAAACGTTCTGAAGATTAACCTCATGAGAAAGAAATAAAAAATTAGCAAGTCGAGGAAAAATAAATTTCTGATAATTTAGAAGAGGTCACACACAGTATCTAAAATGCTTCGATAAAATAAATCGCCTTAGACACTTTGAAACGCCTTTTCCCAGAATGAAATTCAATAAGGGTTTTAGTTAGCGTTGCACAACGTCTGCTCGTGAGTCGCAAATTTTTTGCTCGCATAAAAATCGGCACTGGCGGGCGGCAGGTGGTCTTTCTTTGTTCATCACATGGCTTCGCATTTCACCGCTTGCTTCTTTTCTTCATCTGCCGCATGAAAGACTTCGTGTGTTAGTGGCGGCCAACACCACAAGCATTAATAGCCAAAGCAAAAGAAAACCGTCAGATGCTTGTAAATCTGCTGCACAACACACGTAGTATTTTGTAAAATTTATTAGGAGCTTGCGACTATTTTAAAATGTGCTGAAGATGTTTTAACGCTTTCACAGTTCCACGGAGCTATAGCTAGTTGCGTTTTCCTCTAGATAAAATAAATCACTCTTGAGCATGATGAAACAAGAAATATAAATATTATTTAAACTTATTTTAGATTTTCAAGGGGGCAAAATATTTTGCGAAAGGATAATATAACTAAAATGGGCTCCTCAGTTTGGAGGTTGAGCGCGAAAATTACCTTTTGGAGTCTGACGCAGAAATTTAAATTCAATTCACAACCGACAAAACCCATCCGCTTGGTGCTTAATTTACATCAGCGACAGAAAAAAATAATTTTAATTTTAACCCGATGAAGATAGCGATCTGAGCAACATCCGTTTATTATTATTCAGGCTTATTAGTATGCTCAAAATGAATCGAAGCATCGGAGATGACTGAGATGAGGCCTAACCTCTGGTTAGCACAGCGTGCGTTTATTCCCACACCTTGTGTGAAGAAGTGCCTTTAATGACACATCAAAGACAGCTGCAGAACAAGTGTCTTCCTTGCACATCGTCCAACAAGTCTAGCTTACTTAATCAATTGCAGGCTGTGACGCGATAGGGTATTCTTTGAACCGTAAATAATGATCATTGAAAATACGCAACTTTATGTAGCGTGTACACGTCGCTGGTGTTCAACTAAATATTTTTGTATTTTTGCATGTTACATGATTTTTAGCAAGCTATTTGCGTTGCAGCAGCGACAGAGGGCATTTAAGTTTTCTGTTATATAAATCAAGTCCGTGCGGTGATCATTTCCACTGTCTGTTGATTTGAATGTATTAATTGTAAGGCGTGGTTTAAAGATTTCAGATAATAATAATAATAAAACCAAAATGTTCTACAATTTTCTATAAAATTTAAAGCAATGTGATAGTTAAAATTAGTTTTTATGACAGCTATTTTTTACAATTTTTATAAATATTTTGCAGTTTCTATAAAGCCTATTTTTGATAAGTTAAAGTTAGTTAGTCAAGAGAGTCTAGAATATACATTTAGTGCGTTTCACTTGTGTATAATTTGGTCGCGTGGTGTGACGACAAACAAAAATACTAATACAAAACATATCTCCAGCTTGATTATTCATAATTATTTTTAGCCGCGAAAGGCCAGCACGACGACCGCAAGACCGGAATTGCAGCTAGCAACGCAACCAACTTGTTGATAATTAATTTTGCTGTTTCTACTTCCAGTTTGAATAAACCGACACCTATCGCAGCTGGTAGCTTCAAGTTTAAACAAAAAACAAATGGATTCGCGTCACAGATTTCGACATATTTGGCCCAGTGCCATTAAAAAAGTCCACGTGCTAAAACGCTGGGGAACGAAGCACGACTTACGTTTATAGATCGTAAATTTTGTCATGTTAGGATATCTTCGAGACTATTTTGCAGCAGTGACAAGTCACGAGATCATCGAGGCTAGAGAAAGTGTAATGGGCGAGAGCGCCACTGACTCGATTTAAATGACACTGAAAATGACCATTGCCGCCGAGGCGACGAAAATAACTTTTGTATCTACACATCCAACTGCCATTGAACGTGAAAACAGCCTCATCCGCTGCTTGTTAATTTGCATGGAGGCACCAAGTCAACCCAATTCATTAGCGGAGTGACTTTCAAGTGTCAAAACTGTCTTCCAAACCGACTTTATTTCATCAAACTTGACGTGCGTAAAAGGTCATTAAGAGACACTAGAATTGAGCAATAATGTTATTGACTTAAACTCATAGCCAGAATATAAGCAGTGCCAATTAAAACTGAATTTACACGATTCTTGCGAGGAAGCGAACAAGAAATAACGCGAGCGTTGACGAAATGGCTTATTTATGCTTCCGCTGATTCGCCATATACTTTATTGCAATAGACATATTGACGCGATACTTCGTTTCTGAGCTAGTGTTGTTTGTACACACCATTGCATAAATCTTCATGTACAACTGCTTGAATAAATAACTCATTCGATTTGCTTCAATAATGGAAGGATCGATAATTTATTTTCAGTTTAATCTTTTTTGTGGGATCGAGGAGCCGTGACAGAAATGCGTCTTTTGGTATTGACCGTCTTTTATTATTTAGTCTCGTGATTAGATGTATCAGTAAATTTAAAACTGTGAAATAGTACAACTAATTAAAATCACAAACAATAAATAATTTGAACATGAAAATGCCAATTTCAAACATTTACAATTATTACACGATTAAATGAATTCTTACCCCGTAAGTCGTGCAGGTAGATCAAAGTTTCTAGAATATTCTCACACCAAATATCATCCAAGCCGGATAGAGAACAAGTTTTTTCGACTGCTGTCGCGCGAGGTTAAAGGTGCTGTGTTGGTGAAGGTGCACTGAGGGTGTACTGCTTATCGCACACATTTACACTGCCACCTGGCGATACAGGTTAAAATGCAAACTAGCTATTAGGACAGAAGTGGCAGAAGAAGGCACCACAGTTTCGTCCTGTTTGTTTTTAATATAGTAAAAAATTCATGTTGTCAGCATGGCATGAGGTATCTTCTGCGATGAATTAATTGACTGTTATATTATTTGAATATTATAAATATTCCTGAAAGATTTGATGTTTGTTGATGAGTGTGAAAGCTGTAAGCGAAGGATTGCGCAATGAGTCGAGGTGCTAATTTAAGAGTCGCCTATAGCTGTGCAAAAGAGTTGCATATTTTATTAGCAAACCACGCCGGTGGTTGTCTCGCTCATCTCAACAAACAAACGCTTCTGCTCTAGCTCTGCGTCTGCGAAAATAACAGAAAGATCCACTGGCTCTGCTCCAATTTGTAGACTCCTCGGATTCTCACTAGCAAAAATAAACTCCTCTATATATTCCATTCGAGACAAGAGGTTTACTGGGTGGGATCTTCTTGATCATGAAATGACCAGTGTACTTTTGAGAGACTTTCAAACGAAATCTCCCCAGATATACACATTAGTTTATTTCAGTGGTCATAATAATCTAATTTTATTTAGAACCTAATTATAAAGTTGGTTAAAGATGTTATGAGCTTTCATTTTCTTATTTTGGTTTCTTAGACAAATTTATTTGCTTTAAAAATAATTCTGAGATTTCTTATGTGCTTTTGAAAGCGTTTGGCAGCCCATGTCCATCTTCTGTCAACCTGCTTGGAAAATAGTTTTGAGTTTAGTGCCAAAAATTAAAACGTTCCGTGGTTTGAATGAAATTTTAACGTAGCCACTGCCACGCTTGAACAGTCTTGGACGGCTGACAGCTGCTCTGAAGATTTATGTTAATTACTTGAACTCATATTTTCCTTCGAGAACTGTCAGCCGTGGAATTGCAATCTTACTATATTCGCTGACGAGTTACTGCGCGTGGAAAAATGCAAAAGAGCAAAGTAAAGTCATGCACGACGAGAGCGGCCGGTCGATGCACCGCTGAACAAGCGCGCGAGAAGTAATCTTATTGTTAATTGAGTGGTGATTGGACAAGAGCATTATTTGTTAGCCAGACTCCAGGGGCTGCAGCGTGGTGTGAGGGACGCTGACCTTTGGCCCTCACGTGATTATCTCCGACGGCTTTGAAAGATCAATGAAAACGAGTTGGTAGATTCTAGATTTTTGCCTATTTGTAAAATAGAAACGCATTAATTTAAACAGTAAGCTTAGGAATGAAAATAATTTTAATAAATACACCCCTAATTAACTATTACACTCTACGCTGCAATTGAAGGGCCCAATATGAAAAATAATTTTGTATTCAAAGTAATATAGCGGCATATAAGTATATAAGTTTACAATATTATAAACAACATTTTTAATTTGTGAACGAATTTATTTTGTTAGACCGCAATTTCTCTTATTTTTATTTTGGAAAATATAGGGTTAGTACGATTTACATACAATTTTCGGCCAATGGCAAGGAAGGCAGATGCAATAGAGGTTTACAGAATTTTTCAGTTAAGGCAGCTACCTTGCGGTGTCGAACTGTATATTTTTCTGTTTTTCTACAGAAATGTCTTTTGGTCTTTAATTTTTTTTACGGTCTCGTGCTTTGAAGACTTAATTATTTTATTCTATATCAAACTGTGTAGAATTTGTGGGAAGAATAAACAAATTAAAAAAAAACACCTAGTAAGCTGCCTTTAATTTTAACTGAAAAAATGATTCACATACTTAATAAATGAAAATTTCGGAATAATGCTGTACTGGTAGCTTTGTAAGATATATGAAAACAAAATATAAATAAACCAGATGCTCTAGATGGAATTGGATATTTTCTATTTGATTGTGCGGCCAATTTGAAATGAAAAAAATGCGCATGGAGATCAATCTTCATATTTACATATTGCAAAATATATCAGAAATACTAACTCAATCATGAATTTTAAGTATGAAGGAAAATATAAATGGTTTGAATACGAAATTATCAAAAAATTAAAAAAAAATTAGCACAGAATATTATGAGCGCAATCAAATTTTTCCCAAAAGTTAGCATTGAAAGCGGTCAATGATACGTCTCAAGCAAACAAACACGGTCGCTATTTTGTCCTTTGCACTCTGCGAAAGAGAGCGTCCGCTGGTCGTAAAAGTAGGCGTGTCTGAGCGTCCAATCCATTCATTTGCTCAATTAGCATTGTTCAGTGTGCCGGGAAGGGTTACACGCCACCAGCGCCGGAGTGGAATTGTCGTTGTTGCAGTCGCGATTATTCAATTCAGGCTCGCCGTATACATGCGAGTCGGCGGCTCTTATTTTAATGCATTCGGTCAGGCAACGCACGCAGCGCTGCTCTCGCGGTTTTCAGCGATCCACCGCCAGCCAGCCTCGAGTCATTGGGCGCACGCACGGCCTTGCAACGATTAATCAGGCAATGGTTCCGCGTTGTTATTTCACGGGTTTATCCGCAACCTTTAATTACAAATTTTCGGGTCGAGTGCAGAACAGAAGGTCAAAATATGATGTAATTTCACGAGCCTTTTCTCCGACATGTCCCTGCCCATGTACTTGCTATTGTAATTGCATTTTGTAATTGCTTCCTTCTCTTGGCATGGATGTTATCGACTCTTGCCCTGAAAACCTTTAACTGATCCAACAGACGCAGTTAAGTTTATGCCTGTCAATAAAACGACGAGGTCCGTTTATATTTATTCCGAAAAGAAAGTTGTTGTAAACAAATTTTGTTTATTATTCTGACAAAAATTATGCCGGGCAATTTGCATATTATTTTACAGCCGCCATCCCAAGAATTTCTTTTCCGTGAAATAATTTTAAAACTTGAATCGGAGATATTTAGAAAGTCGGGCAGCAATAGATTGATGGAAAATACTTACCTTAGGCTCTTGTAACATTTATAAAATTAATCACATTTTTCCTTATCCAATAAATGATCTGACTGAAAGTGATTGGCAAGGTTGCTCTTTGTTTTTTTCGTTAAGGTAACTCGCATAAAATGCAAATGTGTTCACTTGACACCAGATCTGTCATAATATTTATGAATTCATCAAACTCGATTGTAATCTGCTTATCGCAATCTTTTCTTAAGAGGTAGTCGCCAGACATTGTTTTCCCTGCTAATCCGTCAGGCAATTATTATTGAAGTGTACGGGAGTTGGATATCAAGGCCAGCAAAATGCACCTGTTTAGCGCTGAGGCTGAATGCATCGTGCACAAACGCATGCGTTTAAATGCGTGCGAGGACAAGGCCGAAATTAGAAAAGCATTTCACAAGCAGTGTTGCTATTTCCTTATGAAGTTAATTTCGGCTCTGTCTAAAAATAGATTAACATAAACGCTATTTCAAAATGTTTCCGTGTCAAAATAATCATTGGTGAGAAATCAGCCGAAAAGATTTGACTCACGATTATTGCTCCTGAGTTAGTCAGAGGAATATTGTTTTTTCCACTAAAGGAAACGATTGATCTTTTTCTACGTAACTCTATGAGTTCAAAGGTTTTTTGCTCGGCCTTTACTTTGTAGAATTTGAAATTAATTTTCCTTTCTTTTATGCAAGACTAGTTCATTATAGAGGTGTCAGTGAATCTTACAGCTTTCAAGATACTACTCTGAAAATGAAAAGTAAAAAATTATTATTTTGTTTGCTCAATGATTTTGTATCCACAAATTTCCTTGGATGCAGTGCAAGCTCCAAATACGACAAACAAGTGCAGTACTAAGCAATACAAAAAATAATTAATGTTTTTCTCGTTCTCAAGCAATTTTGCACATTATAGGCGAAAATTGAACTAGGACCGTCATTTGGAAGGTGGACTTTAAAGAGGCTGGAATGATTTATTAAGTCTAGGCTATAGATCAATCATTTGTCTTGCTCGTTTAAATTCCTTTTACGCTTGATTTTCCCCGATATTCATGAGGCAAAGAAAGTGACCCATCGCTGGTGCAGGTGCAATTAATCTGTAAATGGCAATTCTCTTATGAGTGTCTGCACTGGTGCATGCACATCACGGCAGAAATGTTGCCGATCTGTCAGGAATAATTGTCTTGGGCGTCATTTCTCTCGACTGCGAAATCAGAAGCGTCTGTTATAATGAGACGTCCTAGCTAAAAATAGTGCTCTCATTGCGTTTCTACACACGCCGCCACACAACGTGCAACTAGACTAACTGCAACTAGAGCTTAACATTATAACAAACAAAAAGGTGGGTGGGAGTGCAGAATATGGTGATAATACATACCAAATTCAATAAGATTCTAAGCAAAGTTGCCTAAAAACACAAATCAACAGAGAATAATTGAAATCAATTATTATCAAGTAGATGTCCACTCAACTAGCAAAATCCTGGTATTAGGGGACAGATTTCCATGAAAAATCACTGAATTGGTGTCATTTAAATTTATTTAAATATATAAATTTAAATTACGAACACCAACAGTGTACAACTTGATTTTTCTCTTCACAGTTTTTGTTATCTTATTTTGCATTAAATTTTATATTCCTTCGATATTATTGATTAGTAGAGGCAGCGTATTTATTATTCCTATCAAAGCTCCTCCGTTAGAAGCTTTAGAAGAAGAATATGTAATTAAAAATAATAGGAGCACATCGTCATCGTACAGGCAAAAAGCAGCTTATAATGACAGCAAGTACCTTTGAAACCTTAAGCTCTAAGCATTCTTCATTTTGCTGGTGTGAATAATTCATCTAAAGAGCCTGCTCAACCAGTAATCGAGCACGGTGGGCGTTTTTATGCATTGAAGCATGTGCCTACATAAATTCGCAATGCATTCCGCGGCTGTTGAGAATCTGGTTATGAGTACTCTCGGGGCGCACCGGAGGAAAATATCCTGGCTGCTTTCGTAAAAAGTGAATTTGAAACAAAGCCAATAAGTTTTACAAGCCCGTCTGGATATCCTTGAAGACGAATACAATGGCCGCGCGGGCATAATTAATTGCCGGTGTAAACGCTTGGCAACGCGTTTTTTACCTGTCCTGCTGTGCCACCGAAGGAAAAAGTCGACCCTTATTCAGACCTCTTGCGGGGATAAAACTCCTACGACTTTCTGAGATACTCATTGTGTCGCTCGTCAGATGAAATTTCACGTGCCGCGAAATCTGATATTAGCATTCCACACTATCATAATTGCGAACGAGAGGCGTAGCAAACTAACACGAGACTTCCGCAGGGACAGTGATATTTATGCTCTATGTGTGCCAAAGTAAGACACACGGCTTTCTGTCTCTACTTCAAGCTCTCTCCTCATTATTCACGTTATATGTAATAAAACGACTACTTTTCTGCTGATCAGAATTAATGGCTACACTAATTATTCTATTATAAATCCCAGTCATGATTTTATAGCTTAGTTGTTTACTGGAAATCAATTCTTTCCAAAAATACTGCACAAGCACATTCTGCTTACAATTTTTATTGAATATGTAAATGCATGATGGGGAAAGGTTTTATGTGGTCAAACCAATTTATTGTCCAGCATTTATGAAAAATAATGTTCAAATAAAATTTTATTTGATGATAAAAATATCAATCCCTGGAAAAATATAATTTATATTTTATTGTTTAAATATATACGTTTTAATACACAAGAAACAAATCAACCATACTATACAATAATTTATTGAATCATTCTAAATTTTCAATTGTATTCTGTTTCAGATCAGTTTGAAATATTTGGGACTTGTGGTGATTTTTCTTGTGGCTGGCAGCAACTGTAACATTACAAGCAGTGATAACAATGAACTCGACGTCTGTGAAATAGATACTGAGCTGACTTGCAAAAACCTAACGCGGGGTACTAACTGCGGCTGCGTCTCCAAAGGCACCAAGGCAAAATGTTGTCACTTCAAGCTCAATCTCGTGGCCGACTATCTCTACAATAATTGCGGCTTCAACGAGCTCACTGCTCTTTACTTCTTCAACTGTTCGTCTCTCTCACAACCTAGCATCAGCCAACTTGATCTCAGCCCAATCTTGAAAAAGTACCCAAATCTGCAGACACTGGCTTTCACTAACTCGGATTATAAGTAAGTGATAGATGATATTTTAATAAATGGTGGCGCCAGAAGTGAATTTTTGTAAAACGCAAAAATTCATCAAAACTTTCCGATCATTCTCATTGTCAGTAGATCTTTAATGTATATAAATATATATTTTTTGGAAATAGGAACTGCTCAATTTACAATTTATAAATTAATTTACTGATGATTTCAGTATGATAAAGGTTGACCCAAAAGTCGGAAATATCTCCAACGTACGCTGCCTGAATGTTTCCTACAACAGTTTGGACAACAGCACAGACGTGGCCAATGTGATTAATTCAATTCCGTCTCTCCAATTGATTGACGTGTCTAACAACAACCTTTCACATGCGCCGAACATCAGTGGCAGGAGCGACTTTTCGTTGCACATAGCAAGTATGTAAATTAAAAATTTCGAATTCTCTGATTACTTATTGCTCCACAAATGATTTCATAGACAACGAGTTTCTAAATTGTGATGGTATCAAAGAGCAAATGCTAGAAAATATCAAGTTCGTTCACCCTGACCAAACGCTGTGCCGTAAATTTGTGACCATCACCCAATGGTCCAAAGAAGACACAGTCTCCTTGAATCTCAGCAGCATTGCATCCACTATTATGGTAAACCACTATTAAATTTTTCGTTTTCTTTAATTAATATCACATTTTTTCCAATTTCAGATACATAAGCAATGCCCTCCTAAATGTTCCTGCAGTGAAAGCAGAATAGTAACAGAGAAAGGTGAAAACAATCAAAATCAAGTTTCAAATATTGCCGTCGCAGTGAATTGTTCCTACCGTCATCTTACGAAAATGCCAGAGAGCCTGCCAACGTATACCACTACGCTCGATGTAAGCCACAACAATGTGAGTGTTTTCCTATTTCTGCTTATATATGATTGATAAAATCTTGCATAATTAAATATTTCCAGATCACTAGTTTGAACTTGAATGGTCTAAAGCCTGATTCAAACTACGACAAACTCAACTACATAAATGCGAATTACAACGAAATCAAATCTCTGCAGACTTTGGAAGGGTCAGAATTTCTAAAAGCATTCGAGTATTTGAGTTTGAAAGGAAATCAAATATCTAAGGTTAGCAAATCAATCCCTTCTCTTGGACATAAATAATTAAAAAAAAAATCATTGCAGATTCCGCACTTTCTAGAAAAAGCTGTCACGGGGACACCCTCAGGCAAAGGGCAGATTTTGTTGAGCGATAACAAGTTTGAATGCAACTGTGACACGGCGTTGCACATGAAGGTGTGATCTGGTCACTCAAAAATAAAATAAAATTTCAAAATTCTCTCATTTTCATTTTCAGCCAATGTTGGTGGCGCTGGAGAAGCACATTGTTGATTTTGAGAATATTTATTGCAGCAATATGGAAATTAAAGTAAGAGTTATTTCACTTATCTCTGATCCTTTTTTCTAATATTTAATTTATTTTGCAGATCATAGATCTTGTCAATGAACAAGTTTGCACAATAAATGAAATCAACTACATATATTATATAATAGTAGCTGAAGTTTTGCTTCTACTATTGCTTGTTGGAAAAGTGTCTTATGATTACTGGGTCTTCAAGCATGTTGGCTACCTTCCTTGGCCCGCGTCAAAAATGCCGCGGCTTCCTTGTGACTGCGTTCTCGAAAACTGACAAAAATGTGTTCACACTTATGTAAATAGACGATAAAACTCGGTTCCTACGCTTCACGAAAGACAAATTTATGTATTATATGTTGTAACTGTATTAAAAACTATATAAAACTTTGCTCAGTGTAGGCGGTAGAATGTGAAATCAGTTACCCTAACGATTTGTGTAAAAAAGACTGTTCAAGCTCTATTTTTTGAAGATGTTTGATTGTTAATGTAATAAAGTGCCTAACTGTTGTGAAACTTTTCAAAGCAGTCATATGAATATATTTTAAGAAAAAGAATCCAGAAAATTAAAAAATATTTTAAAGAAAAACACTTTCCAATTTGAATCTATTGTAAAAAGGTTGTTCTGACTTTGAGTGATTAGTAATTTCTATGTGGGACACTACATTTGTAGGAAATTAGTAATCATGTGAAATAAAATGTTAAAAAATAGAACCAACCCACAATTTTTGTTTTATTTAAGCAAAGTGAGATTTCTTCCTGGTACATGTAATTCCCGCCGCATATTGAACAACGCTCGATGTAGCAGTTTACAATTCGTTGCACAGGTGGCAGAGCATACACCAGTGGCGCGTTCTCATGACAGTGGGTTCTAGAGGAAATTTTTACGGGTCCATTATATATCATATAAACCCTTATTAGCTTCATTAAAACAGCTTTTTCAACGGAACGCAACGTTCCTTTTTGTTTTTGTTTGGCATCATGAATGATTAGCGTTGCTGGCGGAGCCTGAACTACAGAAAAGATATTTAATAAATAGATAATTAATAAGCATTATTATGTGATTTTTATTAATAAGAAATGAATAGCCAAATATTTTAACGACTTGTTTGGGCCATGGAGTTTTTTTGAGGTCTTATTTTGTTTGGATTTGAAGGTTTTTCATGCAAATTAGGCAACCGGCTTGGTTGCCAAAGAGCGCTTATTCAAAATTTAGTTTTTTACAAATGAGATTTTTAAAATGAAAGGTTTCAGCATCATATGCTACACAGAGCGCGCCCTTCCCGGTCCTTGGACAGGGATAAAAAGCAATAAAAAAAATATTTAGGGAAAATGATGTTGTTAGGTTCAAACTTAAAGAAGTAGGCATATTATTAATAGGGCCGCGCAACTACACATTTTTGATAAGATATTTAAGGACGCACTAAGAAAAGACTTAACCAAATGAAGCGAGAAGGTTTGGACATTTTTTTCATTTTTTTTTAAATTTCAAGTTGAAAACTACAAAAAATGGTTTATGCTCAACATTTTCCCTGATTACATAGAGTTAACGAGTCAAAAACCTTTTGAATGTAAAAAAAATGTCGGGGAAAGCAGCGTTCATTTTTGGAGCTTCTCTGAATTTTGATGCCAACAAGGAAATCGGTCGCATAACGCCATTTTTAATTCCACTCTTTTCATTCACGCAGCCAAACAAAAAGTGGCGTTCGTGCAAATTACTGTTACGGTTTTTGTGTGTGATGGACTCGGAGCGGATTTATTGCGGCGCGCACACAACACAATTTACATGATCGTTATTGTTCGGTCTACACAGCGCACATTAAAATAAAAAAGAGCCCAACCCGATAAATCAGCCGCGCCGCGCGCGTTTCCTGGCCCACGCCGCGTATTTCCACCAAGGGAGAAGCTATTAACAGAATTGGTGTCGCCACGTTTCTCTCTGGACAAAAGTAATGGCACCCAGGATAAAATTCAGGGGCACGCTATCAACCACAGTTGCGCAGCACCCACCGACCTCTGTGCACTTTATTCATCATTTCTTTTAAATTAAACATGAAATTGACCAGGAAAGTTGTTGAGTAAATCCCTATATCATATATCTCAAACTAAAACTTCTTTTTTCCGTATCTTTGTAAAAAAATGAAGTTATGAACTCAGGAGCAGTTATTGCGTTGTAGATTTTCTATGAACAGGAATGATTTATTTCATCAGGAAAATATTTTCAAGAAGAGATTCTCGGGTAGATAATAATATTTTATTTTAATATAATTGTTTCCAACTGCTTTTAGAGCAAAAGTGATTGGACAAATAACTAACAGAGAGTTTATTGTTAGTTTTTAATCTTTGATAGCTATGCAACTCGCACTACACCACTGTCATCGTGTTGCATACTCAAAGAAGTTCAGGCGTTCAGTCCATAAAACGTTGAACTGTGTATGTCTCCCGTCTATTTGTTCTTTATCAAGCTCAACTTCCTTTTGGTAAGTCTTATTTTAGAGTTTTAAGCAAACATTTTGCTTCTACTTAATGTAGATTTTATGCCGTGTGCACGAAGTCTTAAATTAAACAGTTTGCCTTTCAGCTAATCGAGAGCAACACTGTTTCACTACATTTTCCCTTGCGTCGTCCGAGAGAAACAAACCCGACGTACAACCTTTTAAGTGAGGTTTCAGCCAGCAACTCAATAAGCAGTCAATTTGCGCTGCCATAACAACAAAGAACAACGACAACACACGGTGTACGTTCACTCGCTTCGACTCTCAGGCGGCGAGAAATTCGAGCCAAAGTCTGTGTCGACACGAGCAGCCGCCAGACAGTGAGTAAGTGACGGTGCATCTTTCGCTGCCTCGAGTGGCTGTTGCTGAAAGTTTCGAGGAAAAATAAATTGCCCTCACTCCGTGACACCACACACGGTGACAAATAGCGTGTTCTCTCTCTCTTTCTCTCTCTCTTTCTCTCTCTCTCTCTCTCTCTCTCTCGCTCTCGCACCTTTGGCCTCATACTTGGTTTGACGCACGTCACGGGCTGGTTTTATGAAACATAGCAAGATGAAATAACAATAAGGTTGTGCACGTGTCGTTTAATGGCAGAAAGTCATGACTGCTGAGCTCGCTAAAAAAATTATTTTTAGAATTTCTCCCGACAACTCTGATGTGTGCTCTCTCTTTTTCTCGCGATATTATCTTATTTATTTCGATTAATTGAAAATGTGTTTTCTTGACGATTCAAGTTTAGTGTTGCAGTTGGTATGAAAATTATAGCAAACTTTATTAATTGACTATTATGTCAAATTTCAAATTTTGCTAGCAATTCCAGCACACGGGGTTTTCAGTAGCTAAAACCATGTTGAGATGTTTACTACCATCTTACCTTTGTGTTTTGTCCTTAAGATATTGCCGAGTACATGAGTTTTTTGTTGTTGTATTACGAAATTGAAAAGTATACTTCAACCTGTGCTCTATTTTCTTTCGATTACCTTGGTATGATAAAGTATTTCCTATCCTCATTGTCAAAGTAAACTAACTTATCAAGTGCCTCTAAGAATCAGTTGAACTGGAAATTTTAAAAAGTTGAACACACGTTAGTCACTTTTTGATATTACTTTGTTTGTATCTGCTGTTTTTCTAGACGTGACAACGAATTGTGCAGAACCAATATATAAATTAATGCAAACTTAATGTGCTAAGTTTATTCATTTTTCTAGATTTACCTACATGCTAAACCTGGATGAGCACCATTTCAAATTATTAAACCTTTTAAATATCTAATTTTGAGCTTGTAACACACCACCTTTCAGGTAACAATGCTATTTTCCTTGCTTATCAGTTAGGTGTTATGAAGATTACTAGATTGAATTTATAGTGGTTTCTGTTAAAAGACATGTATTAAACAATGTTTCGATTTCCCAGTTGAAAATTGACACGGATTTATTTAAACAGAAAACAGGTATTGTTTGTTTGTTTGAGTGAGTGAGTGAGTGAGTGAGTGAGATGCAACAAACAGTCCTAGTTAGTTCTCTTTATGTCTTATCCATGCTCCATTCCAAGTCATTGCGCCAATCAAGCAGTTTTGCTAGTTGCTCTGGCTTCTGCTGCTTCTGTTGCTTGTTGGTTTGTGTACCCGTGCAGGGGGAGCAATAATTTCATCATTGACTGATTGGAACGAACCAAAAGGCAGTGAACATGCACCTTGAAAGCAGGTCAGCGAGTTAATCATCTCCCACGAAGCGGAAATCTCTGCCGAGAGGAAAAACAAGCAAGAAAGCGCTGCGCAGCTCGCGAGAAGTTGCAAACAACATGCGGCTCTGATCTATTTATTCATGAGCGAAACGTGCATTAGGAATTCACAAACAATAGCTAGCAACTCGCCAGATTTCATGCTCAACAAGCATTCATCACATCAAACTTGCACCGTGTACATACTCGATTATTATTATCGGCGAGGAATAAACGATAATTGACTGAAAATTGCTTCTCTGCGGTGTTTTTGTGCTGCTTGCATGGCAATTTGCCTCACAGTGTTTGCTTGCATTTTACGGATGTCTGGCTCGGAAACCACCGGCGCATCTGATCAAATTTGTCAGCAAAGTTTCCTCTCCTCAATCCGTTCGTCACGCGAAACTTGAGCCAGCCCGGCAAAACTCGGGTTTGTTGGGGTCTGCGCCAAGTTGTTTACGGCCTTCATTAAAGCCAAATTGTTGAAATCAAGTCGGGAGGCCGCACATGAACCACCATTAAGGCTATTGAGCCGGTTTTGTGTGTCGTGGTCCGACTTTCCGCCACCGCAGCCGCCGCCACAGCATTTCATCACCGCCATTTATATGGAAATTGAGAGCTGCAAATGCCAGATAACGCTGGACCTGTCATTGAAGAAACACACCATGTACTCGTGGCTTTTATAGAAGCTGCGCGTCAGCGTGCTTATCGTATCCAAGCTCAATCACAACAGCACCATGAGCTCATTTTGTACTTTGGCTAAATCGAATTTTTATATATTTCTTTGAAATTAATGGAAAGGCCAAACTCGTCCGATATGCGGCGGATAATTGGTATTGTTAATAATTGGTTAATTATTAATTTACCTAACTCACAAGAGAACCCTGGGTTTGTTCCGCTCTAAAATGCAAATTTTTATCCTCAAATAATGTATACTTTTTGTGATGATTGCATGCCTTAGGGGAAAACTGCGTAATGCAATATTTAATAAAAGGAATAGAAATGGAGAATAAAAAATAACCTCTATTGCTCTCTTTTTGTACAGCTATAGCAGGGGCGGATTCTCAGAGAAGAGCCATTTTTTGAAATATTTCTGTGTCTCATTTAATTCTCTACGTGTGAATAATTTCTAATTTGATGGGTTCCAAAAATTTAATGTTGACCCTCGCCTTTTCTACCATCGCGTTTGAAATTTAATGTGATTGGAACTAAAAAATCACAACTTTCAAATATTTGTCCCTCATTTTTAGATTTTTTAACATTACAATTTATTTACAGTTATTTTAAGCTTAATGGTCTTAGCGCGGTTTGTAATTGAATAGGTTGGTCAAAACGGTTGGTCATATTTAGCAAAGAAACGCACTCAAACTGTATCCTTAGAAACCAATGGGTTTGCCCTGACCTAGTTTGAATTGCTCAGAAATGCATCGTTAAGAATATTAGTAGGCGAATTACCATGTCAACTGAGCGATTGTATTTTAATCAATGAATACAGGAAAGAACAGAATTATTATCTCTAAAGCAGATTATGTCCCCGATTATCCCAATTGTCACTTATTGAAAATGATTGTGTGAAAATCATTTCTAGTAAAACAAATAATACCTTTCAATAAATGCCACAAAAAATGCCTACCGTTAAAATTTGGTTTGGCAGGAGTTTATTCATTCCGCCAGAATCCAAGCTAATCAAACTGAAACAGTGCTCGGGCCCATTTTCATTCAAATCGCACACCTGCAAACCCTAAAGGTCGGCAGCAAGTTAGTTTGCCTCGGCAGGGCCAACTTTTTTAGGGCGTTGATCCCTTTCTGTTTTTGTTTCGATGCCGAGCGCCCGGACCAGAAAGTTAAATAATGAAGTTTAATGACCCGCTTGTGCGAAACCCAAGTTGAAAAGGGGCGGGCGGCGAACACAACACCTTGCTCAGCTGAATACTAACTGCGGACGAGTTGACTGACTTTGCTGTGCATTTGCGCCCTCGGCAGGGCTGGGCGGTGTGTTACCCATATAAGCAGTCACTCCGTGTCTTTTGCCAAACTTCCTGAGAGACATCTGGAAGACAAAAGCGATCGTAGAATCAAATTGAGTTAGCGCAGGAGTGCACAGCATTTTGACGTGTTCGCAAAGGAAAGAAGAGGGAAGGAGAGGGAAGGAGAAAAAGAGGAAAGTAAGTCTACTCGGCGCCGCCGGAATAAATATTATACACACTCTCACACACACACACCCATCCAGAGCAGAATAACTTTTCGCTCGGCACTTGCTGCCGTGCAAGCTGCCGGGCAAAATTTTCGCGACATCTCAACGCTGCTCGCTAATAATTTATCTTCAGTTGAATAAATTTAAGCCGAGCATTGTGTGCGCAGCGCACCAGGCAAGGCATCCAAACGTCCCTTTCGCCGCCGCTGCGGGCCAGAATTGTTTCTCACGCACATTTCGCGAGACTGACTGACTAAATCTGATTTAGCACGAGTGCCCATGCTCTAGCAATCGGCTTGCCTCCGGGATTGCTACTGCTGCTATGCTCAAAACGCCTGGCTCAATCTAAATCTCAGCTTATGCTAGAGCAAGAATATTGTCTCGTTGGCTCAGGAATGGAAATACTTTTTATGCTAATATGTTGCTTATCTATGGAACCGAAAATTTCTTTAAAAATTTAAGCTGTTATGAAAATTTCGAAACGCAAAAATTTTAAAAGTTAATTGTTTAAAGCAGTATTTTATTACTATCACAAAATCTGCATTTTTCGATTACAAAATGGTGGAATAAAATAAAATCTGTTTACGACAAAGGTGGCAACCTGAAAATTGGGTTGCCTTTTTTTTTAAATACTCCATTCAAAACAAAAGAAACACAAGAGACAAAAATTAAAAAAAAAATTCAAATTTTACAAAAAAATAAAAGTCAAATAATTATATAAATTTAAACAAACCGACTTACAATTAGCAAAAGTTACTCAAGGGCAATGAATGAAGACTTTGGCTTTTGTTAGGGCACAAACAAAAATATTCAGCATATATCAACAAAAATGACTGTGACTGCTTCATCAAGATTTTCAAAGTGCAGTCATTACATTCCTATATTGATCTACAAATTATTTTGTTTACATCTTTCCTATTTAAAGCAATATCGCAAGATGAGATCAATGACATAATAATAAAAACATGCATGCAGAGGGAAATCAAAATATCCACTTGATTTTCAAATAATGCAGAGAGAGGCAAAAAATTGAGAGAGTTGGCTTCCGAGAAAAGCAGAGCGTAAACACATCATCAAGTAGAACATCTCCAGAAAATAAACAGCGTCGCATTTGCATCTGCCGACGTCATTAAACAGGTCTGGAGCGAGGTACCGCAGCGAGGAGACGCCGTGGGAGGAAAGAAAATTGGAAAATAGATTTGCATGCTGCAGGTGAGGAAAGGACGCATGCATAGAAGCGCTTATCAAATAAGCGAGGGCCGCGGCATCGTGCATGCAGCTACAGTCACTGGCTGCTGATAAAGGCATTATTCCTGCTCTGCGCGCTGCATGCTGCATTTTTTTCGCCACAGTAATGAACAAACATCACGCCATGTGCTTCGAGCCAAGTGAAAATCTGCAAGTGAAATGCAATTTGCTGCGAGTGTGATTCAATTCTCGTCTTCTTACTTTTGCTCTTTCACCGACATCACCAATCGAGTCAAGACAAGATAAAGAAAGCACTGCTATGCCTGGCATTTTTTTTTGTTATAGAGAAGAGGAATTTCATAGTTAGATTAAAATCCATGAAAAGAAAATAAGAGCTAAACAATTTATTAATGAACACAAACCCAAAATTGAGTTGGATTGGAAGATAAAAATAATATTAAAATATGTAAGTTCAAATTAAGGAAAATTTTACGGCTAAACCTGATCCAAGGAAACGGGGCAACTATTTATGCTTTTGTAAAAATTGCATTGTTTGAATATTTCTAAATTCTTGAACTCCTTGATAAGAATTTAATTCAAATTCATCAATTCCTCCAACAATTCCAAGATAAACAATGGACAAAATTTTCAGCTAGAATTAGAGTCTGAATTTTCATAAGATCTCAATTTTAACGGAGAAACATAATTGAATGATGTACGCTGCTTGAGCACAAATATTTGAAATAAATTAGTGACCAGCAAGAGTAATTCAGTGGAATGCCATCAGCATGAGAGCGAATGAGAGGCTGGTTGTTGACACGCACGCCGCCCCGTACTTTGGTGCACCCCCGCTCGATTTGTCATTTATGTCATTTTGCAAGCACCAGTCAACAATGTGCTCGTTATGTGGGTCAACACACGCAGAGAGGGCGCCTGAGCCTATTTGTCGCGCCGATCACTCATCCCGTAGTCGCCAGCCAGTCAGACGACCGCAATCAATAATGACTGTGCGACTCTCCCGGCGTATCAATTTAAATAGCGGATCACGAGGAGCTCGCTGGCTTTGGCTAATTGTTGGGGTAGGCGAGTGTACATCGTGTTAGGAGGAAAGCGACCACGGAATGTCAACCAGGTGTGAAAGTACTGAAATTGTAGGAAAATAGACACTCGCTAGAATTGCATCCTATAGTAGATTGGAATTCGTAAATAAAAACTGCACGTTTTAAAAACTTTTGGTTTATTATTTGATTTCATTTAAAATGTCGTTTTATAATTGAATAAAATTTACAACTTTTCAATTGACGTATGGTTGAAGTGGATTTTTTGTTTGTCTAGAAATGCACATGTACAAAAATTTATAATAAATATTTTGTGAGTGTATACCCTTTGTTAGAAAAATTATCATCTTTAATAAGAGGAAATAATCTATTATGTCGCACGCTTCTAAGACTGCATAGTGACGAAAAAGTGATCCAACTACTGATAAAAACTGTTGTATGCAATTTGTGTTTACTAAATTGATAAATACAATAAAGATTTTTAAGAAAGAAGGAAAATTATGGCGGAGAGGGTCAAGAGGAAAAAGGAGAAGGTTGAAGTGAAATAGGATACAAATAAAGCAATAATACAAATAAAGTTTCGAGTCAACTGTCCTGCTCTTTTTGAAATCCCTCCAAAATTGAACAAAAGATCATATTTGTCTTGCTATGTTAAATTCGATTTTTTTATAGATAAGCTAGTATCCTTACGTACTTATTGTTAGCTGTATCTTGATTTAATTAAAGACAGAAGAGTGATTTAAACATAAAGTTTTAAAATAATTGGTAATTTGGTATACTCCTGAAAACAAGTTGTGTGCTGAGCCTCTCATCGCCATGAATATTAACATTTTAAGAGAAACCAGCAAATAGGACTGCGTATGTCAACAGACACAAGATGCCGCGCGTTGATTCCCAAGACCGTCAAATCCTTGCGCACACACGAGGAAAGCTATTATCGCGGTCGGCACAAAGGAAGCATCAGTGGCAAGAAGTTGTCTTCCACTACTTTCAGCCGGCTCCCTGGTGCCGCTGCATCTATTTCCATGCAAATCTGTTGGCAAACAAATATTATTATTCTAACACTATAGCCGGCGTCGCCTCTCGATGTGTACTCTGGCTGAAAAACCAATAAGAAATTCGCAACATTCAGCCTCTGAATAATTTATACGCGACACCATCTCATGACTAGAAATCGGTTGCTTCTGCCGCTGTCTGTCTTTGCCTGCGCCGAAAAGCTGCCGCAGAGCAGGCTAAGGGCGTTTCGGCGATTAGTCGCGTTCTTTGCCAACTCATTTAGCACCCAGTCGATTCTTTCTCAGCAGCCAAACACACTCATGAGGGCCGTGCTCTCTGTAATTGCGGCCACAAATAATGCTCACCTGCGCCGCGAGTGAGTTATTTCGTCTGCCGCTTGGATTGGCTATTGGATGCCCTCTGTTCGTGCCACAAGGCTATTCTGGGTGTTGCTCTAGTTGAAAAGCGAAACTCGAGGATATAAAACGGCCATCTCAGTCACTTCAATGAATCAATTTTGGTTGGAAAAAAATAATAAATGTATCAAATGCGGGGGATAAGGAAAATTATAGTGGGGTTCTAAATGCTTAAAAAATCTAGATCAATCTAAGAAACCACAAATTAAAATTAAAATTTGGAATGTGAATCAATTGTCAAAATAAGTTTAAAAATTGCTCACTGCACGGATTTACTTATAAAAGGATCAATAAGAGATAAATTTTGACGAGAAATATTATCTCGCACAATATTGTCCAAGCTGTTTTGGTCTCTCTGGCCCCTGCAGCAGTAATTTGCATGCGGAACACAATCCACGATGCTGTGTGTTTAGCTGCAGTGGATTTTGAATCACCATAGTTGCTGAAAATAATTGTTAGCACTCATTGCTGAGCAGGTGACGGAATCTTTGTTAAATCTCGCCATTCACCAGTCACCCTTCCTTCGATACAACTTCCATTGCCAAAATTCACGTTTCAAATTTTTAGTCCTTAAATTTTCATTACCAGTTCTGTACACTATGTAAAATTAATTCAAAACCAGTGATGGCAAGAAAAAATGCAAAACGTCCATAATTCACTGTCCTATTGACTCGGGCTGCCAACTTTCCTCCTCTAAAAGTCTGAATGAGAGCGGATGGATCAAAGAAAGGTGAACGTTTCAAAGCTGTTTTGCTTTTTGCGCGTCTCTCTCTCTCTCTCTCTCTCTCTCTCTCTCTCTCTTTTAAATTTGCTAAATTAACAAGCCCATTACGCGTCGAGTGACGGTTGGCGTTGGTAATTGACTGATGAAGACAGATGGGACGGTGGAGAAAAAGGGGGTCGATCATTTTCGCAGCCGCGCGCTCGGCGCCCTCTCTCGCTCCTGGCTGTTTGCATTTTAATACACACAAGAGCATCGGTGCCGTCGTCCTCCGGCCGGGATTTGCAGCCGCTTCCTTCCTATTCCGACGCGACGGCCCGGCATAAAAGTCATCATTAAAAATAATAACACATTTCTCCTATGCTGCTCGCTCATTCGTGTGCAATAAAGCTTTCGCGAGCGCGTATGCAGGCCGGGCCCCGGCGTAATCGGGGAATATGAGCTCGCAAGGTGAGAGCACGAGCGCGAGGGAGAGCGCGAGAAATGCAAAATCTGCAATTTAAATTTTCATTAGCAAGGCAGCAGAGAAACTTTTTTCTTCGCGCGCGACGATGGAGCGAGTGAGACTTGGCCGGATAAAAATTTCATCTCGACTTGCAAGTTAAAAAAACAGATGGAAAAATCACTTGAGCAGCTTTCAAAGAAAAGTCTCTGGTTTTGTCGCGCGTGAGGGAAAATTCGCTTGCATTCTTCAAGCTCTTTCCTTTTATTTATTCAAAAGAGATATCTTGTTAAGCATTCAGATTCAAATAGATGTCAAAGAATAATCTGGTTTGCAAATAAGTACTTTCGTCATGAAGGGTAAATATTTACTTTAAGAACTAGCACCAACACACGTTACTTTTATAGTTTCTGTGAGTGCGTCCACCATAAGAATGTATTTTTAGGAAACAATTTCTAAAGTTTGTACCGGTTGCCTACACTTTAATATGGAAAGTTCCGTATATCCGTAGTCCCGAAATTCAGAAGGCCGAACAAAACATAAGAACGAAAACTCAATTCATGCATTCGAAGAATTTTAATCTATTCATTTTTTTCTAAAATATTCATATCAGGGCATCAGTGTGCCGAGTAATTTTTAAGCTGTCTTTTTCTTTGTCCACCTCTTTTATCTGGTAGTTATTAAACTCTTATTGTCCTCTTTCTTGCCATGCGGCCATTTCATCATATTGGAAACGGAGACCAATTTCACCATTGAACAAATTTTCCATTTGCTCTGGTTTTAGCTTCTTTCCACCTCTGGTCCAGGCAAAGTTTTTAACTCATTAAAACCCTCTCTTGACATGTTGAGGTTTCTAAAGAGCACAGGCCTTGAGCATGCAAACAATATTTTTTCAATGGTAGTCATATTTAAAGAGTTTGGATAGTCTAAAACTTTGGATTTTTATTTGGGAGTGCCTGATCAAGAACAAACTGTGTTTTTAATATATAAGCTCAATTTAACGTATGAGTTATGCCATCTATTAGTTCCATTACAGTGCCACTAGGCTGTTTAGCGGTCTTATGCAATTTCAATCATACTAAATTTTCGGTCTTGTGCAAGATTTTTTGGACTTGAACAAAACTTGTCGGTCTTGTGAAAATTACTATGGTGCCTGCTGGTATTACCGGCCAGCGCTAGTGACCGGACAAAATGAGGACTACGCCCCCTAGAGTCGATAGAAAAACAAAAAAAACGTTGCATACACAGTGCCACCTTCTATTAGAATGGTACACTACGAATTAAAGCTCAAATTGGTCGTGAACCAGAAACACGCGGCGAATAAAGTTGAGACATGCCATGTAAAGCGAATGTTAACAAAAGAGCTATCCAGTGCCTCATTTTGAATTAGGAGCTGTCGTCAAGAATTCGGATGGTATTATGTATTATAAACTATGGACGGGAAGAATGGTTCATGAGGAATCCATTCATGTCAAATTTATGCATGAATTATGATTTAAACTAAATAAAAGAGCCTAAAATTTAATGTACGGTAATAGGACCCGTTGGAAAGCACCTTGCTGTAGTTACCGTACAAGTTGAATAAAACGCCTCCCCATCATCGGAATTGCATGAACTACCCACCGTTGGAATCGTCTCGACCTCCCCTGACCAGCTGAAGGGTTAAGGGGTGCTTACCCTCCACCCCTTGGTCACTATACTTCATCCCCCTCGAAAAAATTGAATCATTTAAAACTCTGGATTTTTGTTTTAATTTGCATAGAATTAAAAAATATTTTATTTAGTTTTGAACTACAGGGCGAGGTGGTAATTTAGTAGAAGTTTTGGACATTTTAAATATTTTTAATCCCAGCAGAGGAAGCATTTACTAAATTTTTTACTATCAAAATTGTAGCTATGGGGTTGAAGGGGGATGAAGTTGGCACCCCCAAAGTACTTTAGCTGGTTAGTGGTGGTCGAGACGAGTCTAACGGTGGTTAGTTTATGCAATTCTGATGGTTAGAACTAAAGTTTGGGAGTTGCAAAAATAACGAAATTTAAACGAATCATATTTTTTCGTGTTTTTGGGTCATCTTTGCGCATCCAAATCTCGGGTTCTCAGCATCAAAATTGCAACAACTACCCACCGTTGGATTTGTCTCGACCTCCTCTGGGTAACTAAAGGGTTTTGGGGTGTTTTATCTCCACCCCTAAGTTGCCATACAGCCTTGAACGATGCAACACTGAGCGGCGCCAGGAACGGTGGTCGCTTTGTTATCAAAATTTAAGTAATGAAGGATGGTTTTTTCACCCCGTAAACCCTTCAGCTACTCAGAGGATGTCGAGACGAGTCTAACGGTGGGTAGTTTCCGCAATTCCGATGGTTAGAACCCGAGATTTAGAGGTGCAAAGAACCCGAAATATGTCGTGTTTTTATTGGAAAATCTCAAAAAAACTAAAAACATTCTAAAATTTTTCCAACAAAATATGATAATTTATGTCTAAAATAAGTGATTTCGACAGATCATGTGGGATAAATGCATCCAAAAGCAATAAAAACCGCACTTTAATCAAGGAAATGAGCTTTGGCCGGTCACTGGTGCACGCCTGTTCGGTCACTGGTGCGCATGGCCGGTAAAGCATGATTCTCGTCCGATCGTCTTTTGTTCGCTCAGCTGGCGTTATAATGCGAATTTGTTGACAAACTCTACGTGAATATCACTCATGAAGGTCTTGTGAACAGTTATCATCCATAATATTATAAGATAAGCAGCTCTTTCTCTAAGAATTTTCGTTTCAAAGTTGTTCTGATGCTTAAGTGGCCGGTCACTACCCCCGGCACCATACTTTCGACCTTCTAAACGCAACCCCTCCAATGCAATGCATCAACACTAAAACAAAATAACTTAGTGTAACAAATAATGAAATTAATTTTTCTGGAAAAGTTGTTGCACTTTTGCCCATACTTTCATGGCATAGCCATTTCAAGATTTATTTTTGTCTGTTTGCCTCAATTCGGGATCTTGGGCAAACGTCTTTTAATGAAAATAAAGAAAATTTACATGACATAGAGACGGTGCTAGCAATTAAAAAAAATTACAATTTTGCAGTCACTTTTCTACATGATTTCGGTGCAACCTAGGAATATTTTGAATTTAAATTAATCCTTAAGAACTGGTAAGTGTAATGAAAACGAGGATTTTTCCGATTTTTACTTTCAGCTCCCCTGATTTGCATGATTTTTCCATTCTATAATGACAGACTTTAATTTTACTGTTTTAAGACTGTAACATCCATTACTAAAATGAATTCAATTTAATTAAAATTTGCTTTAATTAAGTTTGCGATAGTCGTTCTATTTAAGGTGCCTGTGGAATCGCTGGGAAATGTAATAAGCGATCTTTTACTTTCTCACTAAAATTATTTTTTATGAACCAGCCATTTTTCCATGACATGGAAAATCAAGTGGCAACTAGCAATTCAAATTTAATACCCTCGAGCCTGAAGAAGCAGCTAAGACTTAATTGGGAAATTTGCATTCGCGGCCAATGAGAGAGCGGCGATACTTGTTGATTTCCAAGCAAGACCAGCGGAGGAGGAGAGCGAGCGACTGAGTTTGAGCTCGAGAGTGCCGTCGTGCAGGCCGGGCAAAGTCTATTTTTTACTGCGGTCGAGTCAGCAATTTTCTGATAAAATCACCCTCGTGCAGCTCCGTGCGGCCGGTCGAAAATCCCCGCTGGAACAAAGTCTGTGGTGGTGATAAAAGTGTGTTTGGCACTGCATCAAAACATCTAAAAGGGTCCATCAGACCTGATAAAACAAAGTGTGACAAGCGCCTTTTGCAGGCTTGCACACTTTGAAATTATCGCGTTTGCCGAGGTGCATTTAAAGGAAATACCTCAGGCTGCGCTGTTCATTACCCCGCCCGCCCGCTGTTCCATATAAATTCTCTTCCTTCGGAAAGCAGCCGTTTTAATAGTTGAGTCACGGAACAGTTCAAAGGAATTGCTGGCCTGCTTTTACCTTGCCAGCCTTTCTCCGTTGCTGCTGCTGCAGCTGCCGGTGCCCTTTTTGCCTCTCGTGTGTGTCTGTGTCGATCTATGTGTGTGTGTTGTGTTACTTTATTTTATTTTGATGATAACAAGGCTTCATTCAAGAGAAAAAGCGTTTCGCCGTGGCGTCGCCGTATAAATGTGCAATTTATTTATTTCGCTCCTTTGCCTTTGCTTTGTACTTTTTATCCAGCTTGCCTTATCACGAGAGACGCTTTTTGTGAAATTGCCGGCTGAGAAATTACTCGCACGTGATGTTCATTTTTGTAATCCATGCCGAGCAAGCTGCGTTATTATTTTCTTTCTAGTAAGCGTGACCTTAACGGATTCTCTATTTTTGCCACTCTTTTTGCCTTGAGGGCCCGGCTTTAGAATTAAATTTATGAAAAGCAAAAGTCTGTACAATCGAATTTCCCCTTTGCGTCAACAGAAACTAAAGGTCATGGGAAAATCAACAAGCAGTAAAATTCCACAAACTCATGCAAAGCGGGAAATATAATACACGTAAGTCCTAATCTTCATAGTTTTAACATCTAAGCGCAATTGCACGAATTCATATGAGGAAGGAATATTCGATTCAATTTTTAATTTAATGATCCACAAGCCTTGCTCAAAGAACAAATAAAAGTGCAGATCAAAGAAAAAGCTGTTCAGCAGCTAGTGCAATGGGAATGAATGTGAATGCGCTTCAAAATTGCATAATTGCAAAGCACTCGGAGAATAATAATTTATAACAAAGTCACAGCGTTAAGCTGGCTTTCCCGGAATCTCACAACAAGCATTTTTAATTAACACTGAACAAGAAAGACAGAGAGTACGAGTTCAAATCCGGTGCGTTCAAAAGGCTCTCATCTCGTTCCAGATTGTGTGCCGTTTGGAACGCTGCGGCAGGACAATTAAAATTACGCTCGGCGAGTTTACGATCGCTCAAAGATTTGCGTCTCTGCGGCCTCACAAACGAGCCACACACGCTTCAAGGCGCGGGAGGGCAAAACGATTGAATTTTATGGCCCGTGTCACTGGCTGAGCAATTGGCGCCGTTTGAATGTATAACACTCCATACATGCACGGCTAGCAGTTTTATCGCTGGATATTGTGAGTGCTCTGCGCCGTAAAATGTGTAGCGCAAAATATCCAGCATGGCAGAGAAAGAGACTCGGCGCGTTTGATGCCTCCTGCGACTGAGATGAAATCATTTTGCCCTTAAAGTTGATACTCTCGGCATGTCGTCGGTGGGTGCTTCTTTGCAGCTCGGAGATGAATTTTGTTGCTGACAGGGCGGGTTGACGCTCTCTTTCATTCTCTCTAGCCATCGACCTCGTAAGCAAACAAACTCTCATCCCCGAGATATTGGTCCATTCAGCAGCGGCAGAAAAAGCGGCATCAAAATGCTAGGGATCAACCTCTCCTTTTGGCACCTCTCACGCACCTTCGCTCAAGCGATGCCTGTCTTTTCCCCCAATCTCAACACTTAAGTCAAATATGTGAATTTTATTTTAATATTTGTTATTCATTTTTTTTAAAGTTTGTGGAAAGTATTGAATGTTGAATAAGGAAAGTGAAATGACTAAGAGGAGAATGAATAACTTATAAAAATGGGTTTGTCTATGGCTCTACGCATAGTAAGTAAAATAAATATTTCAGCTTAAAAATTTGAAATGTTTGGTAAAAAGTTATTTTCTCACGTACTCCACTATGAAATATGTTCAAACTAGTATTTGAGGGAAAATGCAGCAGATTAATTAAACTTGCGGCATGCGTGCCCATGCATCAACCTCATCCCGCATTACAAATTCCACCCCGTGACGATGTGCACAGTGGGTGTTCGCATATTTATGGAATCAAGTGGACTGCCCTTGAATTAACGAGCGCTGGGAACATGGCGCTGCTCGCTGCAGACGCACCCGGGAAAAAACAAAGCATCCATCGAGGGGTGCTAAAATAATGTGCCCGAGGCAAATAAATCACGGAAAAAGCGCAGCGGAAGAAAAGAGAGCGAGTAGTTGTTTTCTTTCCCCTGCCGCCGGAGAAGTAAACAATAAATATCAATGCCGAGGTAAGTTTAAGGTTAATTGAATTTGCTAGCTGCTGCCGGGGCCGATCCGAGGTAAATCTTTCTTTGGGCGGAATCAGTTCAATCAATGACTGATATATATATGGCGCAGGCCCTGGCCGGCCTCACTTACCTAAGTCGGATCACGATCGGCCGGCTAAACAACGGAAAGGAGCTCACAGACGTAGCTCGCAGACCGGTCGGCTCCACGCCCTATCCACCCCCAACAGATAAGTTTGCTTTTTCATTAAAACTTGCAAACTGTTAACATTGACTTCCTATACGATTGATTGCCTTGCAGTTACGGAAAATCACTTTTCCACGGACTTAGCCTGCCGGGTAAATAAAACGAGTTCTGTTCTCCGCATCTCCACGCTGCCGCACGACGAGCAGCTCAAATTTCTTTGATTAGCAACAAAGAGATTAGCGTCCAAACCAAAAAAAAATAAGTTAAATTATCAGCGGGATCTGTGAGCAGCATATTTAGCAGGATGTTCCAGGAGTAATAACTATAACCTTAACAAACATTTTTTGTTTCATTGATTGAGATAACAATTTGCGGAATCTAGAAAAAAATCATTCATGCATTGTACGCTTAACGTATGATTCAGAATCAATTCACCAGTTGCGTAAACCCTTAGGAATTGGAATTAAATTATTTTAATTTTAAATTTTGCGTTAGATTTCAATTCGTCTCGTTGATGACTATTTAACTGTACATTGATTGTGAGGGTAATTCTCTTTTTACTTCTATCAGTAACCGCTTGAAAAGCATGAAAACTTTGAATTAGATACTTACGGGGATTAATCTGGGTTAATTTCAGCTTAAGTCCCATTTTTTGGCTCTTTTTATCCCTGTCCGAGGACCGGGAAGGGCGCGCACTGCACTGGCACGAATGCTGAAACCTGGGTCCCAATAACACCGCGAACGAATAACAAGGGCGCACCAGGCCGCACAGGGACCCA
Source organism: Cloeon dipterum (assembly GCF_949628265.1). Taxonomy (NCBI): domain Eukaryota; kingdom Metazoa; phylum Arthropoda; class Insecta; order Ephemeroptera; family Baetidae; genus Cloeon; species Cloeon dipterum. The sequence goes on along the minus strand of NC_088789.1, from coordinate 9,750,303 downwards.
GCCCACTCAAGGGCCACTTGCCTCCGCACCGAGGACTTTTTTGAAACGCTAGACATTCGTCCCGTGAAGCCAAATCACGCATGTTGGAAAGGTGTAAACCAGCAAGTGGCGAGAAAGTTCTTGAGAATATTAAAATCGAAAGTGGAAAGATTATCCTGAATCTCATCCACTCACTCTAGATAATTTCAAATCATGCTTTTATTATATATACTCACAAATAATCTGAAAGTTAAAAATATGAAAAATCAATGTGAATCTCATATATTTCTGCAACAAACATATGCTCAGTTGTATCGCGAGTGGTAAACAGATTTGTTCACCGTGGTGCAGCTTCATTGTGATGCAGATGAATGTGAGAATTGCAGCGGTGGCAGCTTTATTATTATCATTACACGAGTTTGGGCCAAATCACAAGTAGGTGCCACGAGATTAGTAGGTATCAAGGCGGCTAATCGCATTTCCATGCAAATAGTGCTGGTACAGTTCAAGCCGAGTTGGATACCCGTGAGAATCAGCGCCGCGAGCCCATTAAAGTAGCATGCACATGGAGCGAGCGACACTGCATTAAGCACAGAGGCCTCTGCATCGACTGGCAATGCTGCTGTGCTGCAACAAAGAACATATGGAAGTATTATACAGTGTGGTACGTGTTGCGTCCCAACTTTTATTAGGTGTACTTTTCCAGCACCTCCAGCCATTCGAACCCGACTTCTAATAATGCTACCCCACTTTATATTGTCTTCCCTACGACTGCTAATTACTCTCGGCTGCTTTTTAATTGAGCGCAGTGCTATGCATACGTGCGAGCAGTAAGAATCGGATTCCCTGCGGACTAACTAAAATAATGAGCACACAAAGTAGGGCGAGGTGATTTATTGACTGTCGTCTAGAAGATTATCTACTGTCCTTGGAACAAAAAATTTAATTCATTTAACTAGCAAAATTTCATAAATGGATTTAAAAGATGGGTGGCTAACAGAGAGAATAAAATTATTCCTGTGCCAAAGAGTATTGTGGTATTCACTGCTGGTTATTCTGTGCATGGCTATGAATTCTATTTGGCGATGAAGCGCCAAATCAGCCACTTTAAAATTAAAGTAAGTGTGACATGATTTCGTTTAAAAATGTATCTTATAGCTACCCTCATTGAGTAAATTCACACAAAAATGAGCCACTATTAAAAATATTCTAGGTTAAGTCCCTGTTCATTGTGTTTAATTTTTTGTTCTCTAAATTAAATCAGATTTTATTCTCGTTGCCACCAATGCTATTCCTCATCGTGGCAGTTTTATCAATTCCATTCAAACCGCTATTTTATGAGGGTTCGAATTTTTAGAATTTTTTTGAAAAAAGAGTCAACTATTTTTAGCACGATTTAGACGGTTTTTGTCTCAAGAGATGGTTTTAAGTGTGACTCAAAAGTCTTCAAATGTCATGATTTGTACTCATTTGATGTCTAAAATGTAAAAAATAGTCGATTAGTACATATGAACCCTAAATATGACAAATTTGGCATTTTTTGCTCTTTTTATCCCTGTCCGAGGACCACTGCACTGGCACGAATGCTGAAACCCGGGTCCCAATAACACCGCGAACGGATAACATGGGCGCACCAGGCCGCACAGGCGCACAGGGACCCAGCCCACTCAAGGGCCACTTGCCTCCAGCAATGCAACAAATTTTGAGATAATCATAAAAAATGAACAATACAGATCAAATTTGTACTTCCCGATCTGATGCTATTGAATGATTTTCGCTATATCCTGCATCTTAATGTTTTGAAACTAGGCAAAAATGAATAATGTTATAATTTGATTTAAAATATTTATCAAAATTTTCGATCAGTTCGTCTTTATTTTAATTATCTTGTCCCTTCCTCCATTGCTGTGAATAATTTCCATCTGAGCCAGTGTTCAACTGATGTGAGAAAACTTCTTTAAATGAATGAAAAACAAGTGTTTATGCTTCGAAAGGATTAGCGGAACTTCAAAAGGCAACTGTAAAATGCTTAATACAAAACTACGATTCATATTCCGTATAGTGGGTGAAAATACTTGAAATTCTAAAGCTCTGCACGCAGACAGACACTCTCATCAGACAGCTCTTGCACGGAACAACGTACCACTAGAAAGCAGAGTTGACTCACTTGTTAGTGGAAATCACGCGTAATGGAGAATTTTCGCTACGTGCTCACTCTCAGCCAAAACGAGTTTTCAACACTGGCTCACTTTTGCAGCTGAATTTCGCGTCCACACACTCTCATTTCGCGCCATTAATTTAGCAAACTCGACTGCTCAGCGCTCTTGTTAGCAGCCGTGTGCCATCGAGACATGCTTAATTGTCGCTCAGCGAGACAATTAAGAGTTGCCAACAGCACTCTCTCGCCCTCTAATCACCCCTTCACGTTCCATCCCCTGCAGTCGCTCTTCATTCCATCGGCGCGATTTTCAAGTGTCCGTCCGCCGCTCATCCACTCCAACTAAGCATCCGAGTGCTGCTGCTCGCCCCATCTCTGCGCGTTCCGCCGGGAAAAGAAGCAGATTTGTCCGGCCGTGTTTATTTTGATTGGCTCGCTCACCTTGTTTTGCTTGTTATGCGGGTCACAGATCCATCTGCTGCGCCTCCCAATGCATTTCATATGAGCCGAGACGGCGACATTTCGAATGCATTGATATTTTTGAATCTTTATTGGAAAATTGCCTTTCCTTTCAGGTACGCGGCGTCTTCTTACCCACTATTACGTTTTGATTCCTGCTGCAAAGATATATGCGGTACGAGTTGTATAAAATGATATTTTGATTTGTATTTGATCAAAATAGTACATAACATTTGATTTTATATGATGAATGAATAATTACAATGCTCCTTAAGCTAAAATGTTTAATCTTGTTTTTCACTAAATATTTATTATCGTGCATTTGATTTTAGAAAATAACTGAAAATTGCTTCGATTGATATAAAAATTATTGCTTTTCCTCGCAACTTGCTGGTATGCACCTTCCCAGCATGCGTGATTTAGCTTCACGGGATGAATGTCTAACGTTTCAATGCAGTCCTCGGTGCGGAGGCAAGTGGCCCTTGAGTGGGCTAGGTCCCTGTGCGGCCTGATGCGCCCATGTTATCCGTTCGCGGTGTTATTGGGACCCGGGTTTCAGCATTCGTGCTAGTGCAGTGCGCGCCCTTCCCGGTCCTCCGGTCCTCGGACAGGGATAAAAAGAGCAAAAATATATTGCTTTTCCATTGAGTATTAAGTGTTAAGCATTAGGCAAAACTATTTTTTATTTTCATGAATCTTTTTGCATCCCTGCACCGAGATCTTTTATTGATAAGCCAGAATCAATGTCCCTGAAGCCGCTTGAAAGATGCGGAATTCAGCCATCTTTTCGCATCCGCACTGAGGTCATTTATTGAAACCAGACACATCTGTCCTTAAAGCCGCGGGAAAGGTGCGACTTGTAAGTCGGCGCCGTCCAACCCGTTGAGCTAATCATGCATTTCAAGTCGCTATTTTTATTTTTCAATTTAAATCTTTTCTTGAGAGATGTTAAAAATAACTCATGACTACGAACACATGTAGCGCTAAAGAATCAAAACTACTATTGCAAAATTCGATTATTTATAATTTTTTTTAGAGTATAGGATTTATCGCAAAAAGTTGCCCATATATGAAAAAACAAGTTTAGCAAAGGAGTTTTTTAATTAGTGAGAAAAATGACAACATCATGTTGTTGCTAGCATTAGATAAAATGAAAAATCAGATTTATAATCCACATAAGCCGGACAGAAAAGAGACCAGCTCGTGTCTCGTTTGGTAACCTTGGACGGATTAATTTTGAAATGCTAAGGCACCTCGCGCAGTATAGAGTCACTTTTATTTAATCCCGAGCGCCGACTGGGTAAATAAAATCTGCGTGCTTAATCACACTGTCTCGACGAAGAGAACTCGTCGTCGTCATTCTTTGGGAGAGCAAGCCCGGCTTGACTTTTTCTCATTCACAATGCTCTGTTGGATTGGCGACACCCTTTTTGTGCCCGAGAGAAGTGGTGTTGCAGCAAACAAGTTGGCACAAGTACCTTGATTAAAAGCACTCGAAGCATGTAGCAGCCAGTGTAAAAGGATTAGATCTCAATTGTCAATTGCTCGTTTGCTGCCATTTGGAGTGGTGCCAGATGAAAATCCATGCACTCCTGCGGCAGCCGAGAAAGAGAACTGCGGGAAAAACTCGTTGTCGCTAAAAGTGTTCCTCCCTCGTGAGCAACCCGCGCTGATTAAAATCTTTCGCTTGCCAAAGCATCTCGTGGCTGTCTGCGTGAAAAGTGCGAACTTCTGGGAAATGCCCAAGTGGCGCAACGCATGCAAACACGCGTGGTGTCGTTGAGGAAAATCTGCCGTTATTGAAAAGAGAATAAGAATATTACTTGAAAATAGGGCACAGATAATATGGTTTCGCATTTCGCAAGTCATTCTGTTCGTTCTTCTGTTCGTTAAAAAAACGCGGAGAACAAAATGTGTGTGCGGTGCACGTTGGAAACAATAATATAAAAACGGGATACAAAGCACAGGCAGATAGAATACAGGCAGTGCAGTTCTCTTATCAACTATTACAATGCCAAGACGCTATTTAAAAAGAATTGTGTCGCACTCCAAAGGGCTCCTCCGTTGTGTCTCGACGTAAAAATGAAACATTAAACCTTTCTGCGCGCACAACGGCCGCTCTTGCAGCACACACACACGACTTCTTTTCATTTGTAGTTTATCAGCAATGACAGAAAGCACTCAAGTTGCTGCGCCATGCATTATGTGGAACGCAAGCAGGGAAAAGGAAAAATGCATGCACTCTATCTGGCTGCTGCTCTTGCAGGAATGTGTGTTGTTCACCTTGCGGAAATTTAATCTCGGTGGCTAAGTGCAGCGCCAGCGGAAAAATGAGAACTTGAAATGCAGCGCGCGAATTGCGTAACGTGGCAATTTCCTGATTAAAAATCGAGCTCGGCAAGAAATTGCAATATCACTTAAAGCAGCGAGTAACACAATCCTTCAACTGTTAAGTTAGTTAGAAAAGCCTCAACCATTCTGCTTCTTCGAGTTTTGAAAAACACGGTAACTTTCCAGCCAATTTTCTCAAAAAATTACAGCGCTTCTTAGGTCAATTTAGGCTTTAACTGAATCCTTATGGATGAGTTTATGCATTGGCAACAAGCATTTTCCAGGCCTTTGCAGTATCATTCCTCTTTACAACAGGAAAATATTTTAAAAACCATTGTTTTAAAAATGCATTGATTTTAGAAAGTAGCATTGTTGGCGATTTTGTTTTACATAACATAAGCTAATTTGTGTAGGAGGGAGAGTAAAATGAACCTTTCAAAAATACCTGTTATGTGCTTGGCATCCAATGTTGATTTTCAGGTATTGCCATCACAACAAAAGAGCAGAGGCTTGGTGATGGATGCTCGGAATTTCCAAATTCCAACAATGCTTGTCACCGCCACCCTGCAAAAGCATTGGCGGGCGCGGACGGCGGATTAAGTCATTACGCGCTTGGCATTCGTTTGGAAACGGTGGTGAATAGCAGGATGAAATACATTCGCACGCGTCGGTGGTATTTACACGCCCTATTGAATGTTGTTTTTTATCTGGCGCCCAGCATTGTCTGCGCGCGTGTGTGCTCGCTCAACGAGCCGGGTGCCGTCGTCGCCGCCGCCGCCTTTTTTATGGAGCCGTTGTCGCTGACAATATTGACTTGTGTATAGATAAAAATAAAGCCGTGAATATTAAGGGGGCCGCTTTTTATGGGACGAGACGCACCCCTTCGAAAGTTTGTCGGCGGCGGCGGTAGCGGCGTTTATCGGGGTGGGCGCACCTTTTTGCTCGTCGTCGCCTGCCGAGAAAGAGAGAGAGGATATGACTTTTCACCCGTGAGTGGCGCACATTAGACCGCTTATAGAAATCTCGAAGGTGATGGATTCGGGCCTGACAGCGGCGCCCTTGAGCAAACACTTTGCTCCGCCGGCCTCCCATCAGTTTGCCTCGCAAACGACCTGACCAAAGACGCCGATCCAACGACGCTCGCTCGGCCGAATTTAATCTCGCACGCCGCTGAAATTTATGGCGCCATTGCGCAACGCTGATTGAACTTTAATTAGGTGCGGGAGCAGCCTGAATTAGATTTTCCTCGCAACGAAACATTTTGAAGAGGATATGTGCAAGGGGGGCATATGCATCTGCTTTTTAAAGCTTGATCAAGAATGAGTTTTAAATGTTTATTAATTTTCAAATACTTTTAACTCACTTGTAACATTGTCTTAGTTGAAAAAATGAGATGAAAATGGAAATTGCACATAAGGATAAATAATATTCATATTTTAAGAAGAGAACAATACAATCTCGTTCAACTATGAGACCAATATAGCATAATTTTCCAAGTATTAATTGCAAGCAGATCTTTTATACAGCCCATACTCAGGGTCACTTTTTAACTAGTTTAAACAAATTTCAAGTTTTAAGTAGAAGAAGCTTCCTTGGTGAGCTTATTTTTCCCTAATTATACAAAAATATCCTGCTCTACTAGTTTATGCCGCTGGTTACAGCCATAATTCATGACCTTCTAAGGAACATGAGTTTGTTAATAATTTTCCAGACATTGATTTGGTTTTTCATTATTGTAAGGTTTAATTATTAAGTCTTAATGAAATGCGCATTATAACATTTGATAAAATAAAACTTAAACTCGGTGCAATCTCGATGGGGTTAGGTAGAATTGACAAAATTGACCGTCAATTTCAAGGACCTTTTTGAGACGGTTTTAAAAGCAGGGCACTGGAGGATCAGTCTGATGGCACAATACACTTCAATTTTCTAGGCCAACTGCGCTCGCATTTTCGTCCAAATTGAATTTGCAAAGCGAAATGCATCTAGGTGGCTCACATCCACTTTAATATTCAACAGGGCCGCTGCTGATGATTCTCCATCTTTGCAGTCTAATCTGGTAGTGGTTCTGGAACACCATATACACTTAATGAAGTTGCTCGAGAGCGTCTTGCAAGAACGTGATCAGCCGTGGGCGTCGGTTACGAGCACTGCATACATTTTAGATTGCCGCTCGCTCGCTTGCTTTGTGCAATTACATCGGTACTAATGGCACGACCTGAACTTGCACATGGCGAGCGGCGCTCTCTCGTGCAACAAACAGGTAAAAATGGCTCGGTGAGAGGAGTTGTGTGCGGCCCCGATGCACTTTGTGCCGCCTCCGGATGGGATAATTCAGGAAAAACAAAAGTCGTTATTTTCTCCCCCGACAAGTGTGTCCCTCGAGCGCAAATAATTTCCTTTGCTGACTGAGAAAGAGGAGCCACGCGCAGGAGGAATTCGCGCATCGTTTGAAGTATGCAACCTGCTCCACATTTCAGCCAAACGTGTTGCATACCTCAGTATTGTAAGGCAGTAGAGAGGAGACTAGATTACAGTTGCATGTATTTATAACTTCAAAGGAAAAACTTTAAATAAATTTAAAATAAATCCAGTAAAATAATAAATAAAATATAAAATGAACTGAATTAGATTATCATAGAACTGTAATTGTTTTAGTAAAGTGGCCAAAACTTATATAAGAATATCCACGATTTCAAACAATTGTCATAAAAATTATTTTACCTGAGACAATCAAGAAAAAAACCAACACTCTACTGGAATTTTTTAATTGAAGCTATAGAAACAAAAACTTCCGGGGAATTTATTCGCAGCAATAAACCTATCTTGTAAAAAGGAATATATATATGACCAATTAATTTCACCATTTGTGAAATCTTTTAGTCAAGTTCCCAACGGTTAAAGCCACCGTATTTTTATGGTAATTCTTCTGCTACGCTTCCTGCCACTGTGCATTCTGCACTTGAAATTATTTATATTGAGATTTGAGATGCTTATTTTAAAATTCGGAGCAGCCAATCCCGGTAGTAACGTAAAAAACAATTTTTGAAAGTAATATTTTCAGGCTAGACTGGTTTTTGTTTTCAGCACGCCAAGAAAAAAAAAATAAGTGCTGAATTCAAAGTGGCAGGATTGAGTCTGAAAACGTAACGGAAGTGCCTTAAAACCTAAAGTATCTACTTGTGCCATCTCTTTTCTGCTTGAAACAATAACTAAGGGGCTTTCGCAATTGGCGAATTCAAAACATTGAAGGATTGATTCGTCCCCATCATCCCATCAAAATATTAAAAAATATTTAAAAATTTTTGGTCGAGTGTTGGACTTTGCTTCGAGGTGTAGTAAAACATATATTTTTCTCCTTGTCCTCGCTAAGCAGACTTATGAGAAAACGCAGTAGCAGTATCAACCAATCCATCAAACAAATCCCATGCAGCTTATTACGCGATCACAACGAACGCCGACATTTTTCATCCGGGCTTGTCCACGCTGCGCTCGAGTGTCTCGAGGGCAATAAAAACGAGTGGCCGCTGGTTTTTTATTCGATGCACTCTCTCATGCCTGGAGCACGTGTGCCCGTTGCTTCAAGAGTGCACACATATACCTTGTAAATAGCCCGTGCCGGGGGAATCGATGCACCGCTGTTTGTGACAAAGAGAATAGTGAAACCTGCCACTCGAGTAAGTTGAAAGCCGAATACAACTTGCACATACACCCGCCAGTCTATTATTTGTTGCACTCGCACGCCCACCCACCCGAAATTGCAAACCTCCCATAAATAATACGATTCGGGTGGCGCCAGCCCTCGGGCAATAAAACACGATGCCATGACACGAGCACATCTCTCTCTCTCTCTCTCTCTCTCTCTCTCTCTCTCGCACTCAAATTATGCGGGAGCGTGTGTATGTGTTTATTCTGCAAATGAGCGAGTTTGCGAGCATAAATGCGAGCGACGCAAATTTGCGCTTGTTGCGGCATTCACCGGGCTAATTTGCATTTAAAATCTGGTTTGCGGCAGCTTGATGAGCGATTTATTGCTGGGTTTGAGTTTTAATTTCAGCATTCATCGCAGAACAAACGATTTTAGCTACAATTGTACAACCTGTCCCGTTGAGCTTTTAATTGATAACGAGATGAAAGACAAGATTTATTTTTATAAAAGACTAGAGCACTTTGTACAAAGGGTAAATTAAATGGTCTAAATTTGGATTAACAATTTTTTAACGTAGTGTGTGCGCCACTTTATTCCTATTAAACTGACTGAACAAAATTGATTGTTTGATTTTTTTAGAAATCGAATAAAGAGAATTTAATTACAAATGTAAATATTTCTATATTCAATATTGAGACGAGTGAGACCATATATATAATTCAGCAAGAAATAAAACTAATAAACAGTTTAAAAAAATAATCATGCAAATTTAAGGGATGATGAACTTTGTCTAAAATGGGTGATCTGGAAATCATCCGAACCACTGGAATTTTTCCAAAAATGCAATTCGTTTATAATGATTTTTTTATTCTGGATTTTACGAAATGCCCCCTCATACAGAACATCTTATATTTTATTTTTTTAACTAATCATTTTTTTACCGCACAAAAGACGCACTTCTCGTCGCTAACAAGCAAAAGACAAGAACGAAAGTGTTTCTCGTTTCAGTAATCCCCTGGTGCCGACGAAAAAATTGTTAGTCGTGAGAGCTAGAAAGAGAGCGAACGTGGATTTGTGCCCATCACCATCTCGCGTAATCCGGCGCTCATTATCCATCTGGCGCTAAGTGCGCTCTCCAATTTCCATACAAATGCTCTGCAACAATATTTCTTATTCCAGCAGGCGGGAAAAGATTCGGGCGCGGTGGCACCACCAGATTTTTCTAAGCAGCAGCTAGGGGAGCAGGCACAAACTTTTCCACTCTTGCACACACACACTTCTTGTTTTGCTTTTATTGCTTGTGATTTGATGAAACAGCAGCAGCAGTAAGCGGCACATGTGCCTTTTTATGCGTGGCGCGCATATTTTCAGACACGGCAGCTAAGAAGCAATAAAAAATGTAATGAAATGAAAATATACGCCAATGCAATATCTCTAGCTGGCGCACGGCACTCATGAAAAGCATGCAAATTTTCGTTTCCCCACCCCTGCTCACTCGCGCGCTCCTTTTCTTCAACACGTCGCTCTCCAGCACAAAGGTCAAATGAAATTTTGTGCTACAAAAAGAATTCTATATTGAATTTGCCATCAACTTCCTCACGACTTCTCCTTTTCCTATCTACTTTCTAGGCAAAAAACAGCGGCTGTGTGAAGGGAATAGAAATCCAGGAAATCAACGATTAACTGAAATCGAAAAATACAGCTTTTCCTTTTCCAGTTAAGAAGATTACTTACGGAAAATGTTGCTATAAATTTAAATTTCATTTTTCTGGTTATATTCATTTCTTAACATTATTGAAAAATACGGAAAATAAGCTTGTTTTGTGCAAAAAATCAGTCTCTGAAGACCTGTCTGTTAAATATTTTCATCATCTTGTTTTCATTTTACAGAATATTGTACCTCCAGAATATAATCTTTTTCATGATTAGATTGATCAGATATATTATGCCCATATTAATGACAAGTACTAGTATGTGAAATGTGAAAATGAGCATTAAAGTATTTATTTAGACGTAAGCAATTTCAAGCTACTGAATTTCTTTGAGTTTGAACTGAAATGGGCTTCTTAAAATCAAAATTAAACCAATACTCAACTCGTTAAAAAATTTTGGATTTTTTTTGCAACGGATTAATAATTAGTTTAAAGTCAGTGTTGAATAAAAGTCTATTTGAAGAGGAAGAAAAAGAAAATTTTCACTTTTGAAAATAGCTTTGAAAGAGGATGAAATTTTTGGCTTGAGTATTTTATCGCAGGAAGGGCTAGTTATTTCACATGATTTAATTGTGCTCATTAATTAATGCAACCTTTAGTAAGACCGCAGTGATTTAAAATTTCCTGCAGCTAAATACTGCTACGCAAATTTTGTTTCTAGTTAAAATATTGCTGATAAGGCCTGAGAAGCCGAAACAGTAACAACTGTCCAGTATACGAAAACCCAAGAGATCCACTTCAAAATGAACGCATGGCCACTCATCCTTAATCAAACCATCAGAAATTTTCTCTTTACATTTCAATTTAATTTAATTTTTTCCCCAAGAAGTCAAAGGGATCAATCATTTTAGGTTTCATCAACTAAGATGAAATATTGCAATTTTCTGTTTTCTGCATCGATCACAATTCCTCACTTCTTATTGTGTAGATGAGTATTTCAAACAAGAATCCAACGGTGCAAAAGACATTGACGCATATAATGCCGTCGATTTGAATCATCTCAAAATTCGTTTCAAAAGTGCTTAGTGCAGCAGTTCAGATCAAAGCCGCTGATTGCCGCTTTCATCTGGGGGAAAAAATTACCGCGCGCCGCTCTCCTCGGCGCAGAGGGAAAATTTTCCATCTAGCACGGAGACATGACTGTCAGGCAAAGAAAGGAGAAATAAAGAAGGCGGCGGATTGCATTTGATGTGGCTTGTTAGCTGCTGGGGCGGCGGGCGGGCGGCTCGACTGGCGTGTATCCATTTCAGCCCCCTAAATAAATCACCCCTCACTCGGCCAACAAACACCTGCGGTAACTCTCCTTCATCCATCACACGCCGGGGCCATTTACCAGCGGCGCCGCCGGCGGCGGCAGCAGGCCCAGATGGACGTGAACGGCCGACTGCTGGATGGGTGCATCATAAGGAAAAGTCGCAACTGGCGGCTGATGCCATGCCAACGCAAGCACTTTGCTGATGCAAAGCTGCCTGCCTGCCTGCCTGCCCCCTTCTGCTCCCACGTTTTAAGGGAAATTGGCACAAATTCGTCCGAGACGCAATTCCTTTCTCTTACCTTTGATCTTCGAGCGTGCGTTGCAACTTCGTTTATTAAAAACTGGCTAAAGCCTGGTTCAGCGATAGTCGAGACTGGCGTTTATTTATTATTGTAATTTTTAATACAGATTTACACGTTAAATTAAATAATGCTCATTAAAAGTCTTGGCTGCTGGGGAGAAAAAATGAACTAGTTATTTTCAATAAGAATTAATTAATGAAAAGACAGCAGATAAAGAACTAAGGAAAATAACTGATTAATATTGTTTCAACATTAAATTTACCTAAATTGACAGACAAAGCAAATGTATTATCATAATTTTAGATAAACACACCAGAAATGACAAATAAGAACGCGTGTATTCCTCATTGTAAAGATTAGTATGTATTCACTCCATCTATGGCTATCACTTTTTGTTGTTCAAACATTAACGTTTTCATCAACTGGCGTTTCTACCAAGCGTAAATTTCAATTTTTGTGTTGCAGAATGCATCGATATGTATCATTTGCTGATTTGAAAAACATAGAAGTCACACGTTATTCCAAGTCGCTAAATATAAAAAGTATTTTCCGATGCAACCCATATTATAATATCGTCATTTTCATGTTTTGTACCCTGTAGGTGTTTAATAAACGTTAAACATTATATTATAAATATGAAAATCCCCAAAATCCAAATTCTGTATTTTTACTGATTAGTAATGAGCCTTAAAAATATATTTTTACTCCACATACTATTCTTGGGTTCTTCATTTTTTTTTTAAATTTAATCCTGTGCTTTCATTATTGATGTGCATGCTGCGGTTCGTTTAGAAATGCATTTCATTTCTGACTTTAATTCTGACTTCACTTTAATTTTAATGTTAATTTCATATTTCATTTAAAGATTAACTTGCTTGTATTCTAAGTCAGTTCCTGTTATTTTTAACTTTGAATAGAAAGAAGGTAATAAGAATGATTTGAATCTTCGATATCGCCACTTCAATCAAAGTATAAATTGTTTTTGGGGCATATCAAGACTAAGTCTTGTCTGTCAATTGGATTTTTGATAGAGCAGAAAGTGATATCATTTTTTACGAGAAGAGTTTTAAAGAATATAGACGTAATTATAAAAGTTATCTCTCTCTCTCTCTCTCTCTCCCTCCCCCTTTCTCTCTCAATGTAAGAATGGCTTGTATTGCCTGTAGCGCGGAAATGCAAATGTGCAAATGGAATCGGCGGAGCACGTTTCGTACGCAGAGCATTCGAAACGCATAAAAAGTAGTCCCGGTGGCAGGTCGAGTGCGATAAGTTAGCCCAACAAGTTGCAGCGAAGCTGCGAACTTTTGAATTTCATCGTATTAGCCGGGCCACGCGAGTGGGCCGAACAAGTTCCCCAACGATTTATTCGAGGAATTGCATCCAACTTTTTATTCGCCCTCAAAAGTATCGGTGCGTACGTAGCGCTCCTCTGCTTGAGATATAGTGCACTGGCGAACTTGGAAAATGGAGAATTTTTACGGCAGCAATTTTGTTTTATTGATTCAGGTAAATGTCATAATTCAGCAGCTGAGAGCGTTTTCTCGGATGCCTGGCGTCTTCCCTGCACTCACAGGAATGAATTAATTTCCAGAGTGCGCTGCCGTTCACATCAGATAACAATTTATTGCTGCGAAATTGCATAATGCAATACTACTTACGTGCTCTTCAGAAAGGGGAAAGCCTGATTAATTGGTCATTCAACAACCCAGATGGTTTGATTCATTGAGGTATTTAGTTTGCTTCAAAGATCGTATTTCAAACTAAAATGCCATTTGATACTCAACCGATACAAACACAATTCAATTATTTATTAACGAAGTATTTATATGTGCAACCTTGGCCGGGACACAACTCCTGGCAAATATGCAAAAACGCAACAGGAATAAACCTATTACGTGGGGGAAAGTGAAAACAAGGGACGCATGATTGGTCTATAATGTTTGCTGTCTAACAAAAAGTGCATTGTGATTACGAAAATGTACAATAATTAAAACTATAATTAACTGCATCAAATACATTGAATTATTAAAAATAATTCTGAAACAGATAAATCATTGGGAGACGTTTTGATGCCACATGATATCATGCAGAATGAAAAAGAATGTGTGTGGCTGGAGCTATCATTTAGATTAGAGGCACCGTTCTATTGACATTGTATATGTGCAGAAATTTTAATGGAGAGTAATAAAATTACAATCCGTCAAGAGGGATACATATGTTCAAATGTCCTCCAGAAGTTATACGGAACAAAATCTCAACAGTTTCTCAGATATTAATTAACGTGGAAAATAATTTTAGAGAGAACGTTTTACCTAGAATTCAGCACTAAGCCTTCTTTTCACGAGACTTTTCAAATAATAATCATCTTCTCACAACTTTGCACATTTTAAACAGAGTGTTTCGAATGGAGAAGCTTTGAAAAACTTCTGAATATTCATAGGCATCATGAGCCATCACGTGATTTTTCAATCAGAGTCGCCTGAGGAGGAAGCAGCGAACAACTAGCCAACTTTTCCTTTCGAATCACTTTCTCCGCGGCTGCAAAAATCGGGCAACGCAGGCGCCGGTAGAGCACATTGGCGGCGGTGAGAGTGATCAAAGCGAGCAGCACGAGGGCTAATAAAAATACGCGTGTCCGCATCATTAGCGGAAAAGCGAGGAATGCGGCGGGAGGTGGAAAGTCGGCGTTTGCGGCTTTTAAACAATAACCTAATAAAGGGTGTGCGGCGGCAGCGGCGGCGGCTGCCGCTACGAGAGAGTGTGATTGACACGGGGGTGCGCGGGACCACCCCTTTGCCCTGTGCCGGGCCAATCAGGACCGCCCCTCTCGCCACTCGCTCCGGAGGACTTGTTCTGCTCGATCCTCAGAGTCAGTTCTGCTCGGCCGGCGGTCGCAACAGCAGCAGCAGCACCGGCGTCGTCCCGATGGAGCCGCGGCCTGTCTTCCTCGCCACCCTCCTCTGCTTCTTCGCATCCGGTGAGTGCCGACGGTGGTGCTCGAGCGCACCGCGCTCTCGAGGACTCGGCAGTGCTTCAACGCCGCGCGGCTCTGTACTTCACTTAACCACTTTGCTCGCTCGCAGAGTGGAGGAGTCGGCCGGCCGGCCGCCGCCGCTGGCGAGACCGACTGTGCTTTTAATTAACGCGGCCACTCTGTGCCGTTGCTTCGGTCGAGTTTTCGTGTTGCAAAATTAGCACGTGTTGGTATCAAAGGAGCGGATATTTTTATGCTGCCAGCTGGGAAATTTATTTATAAGCCATTTTCTCACTTGATTAATTGAGATTATTTAGCATGAACCGATGAGTGAAAATTCCTCTCCGGATGCTTTTTGAAATGATGAAACATGCTGGATCAAATTTCGGTTGAATTGCAGTAGTTGATTTCCCCTGCTCTTGGCGGAGTTTTTTCTACTTTACCGATCTCAAAGAAGCCCTCTCTATTTTCTGATAATTAAACGTCCAAACTCCTTATCTATAGATTACATATTTCAAAAGAATGTAAGAATAAGACATTAAAGCTCACATCAGACATATTTTTCAAAAACCAAAAAGGTTTTCACATTTTTTACGGTCATTCTTCAGAAGCTTTTAAAAAAATTCACAATGTGATTTTGGTTACAGTTAAAAAAGGAAAAGTGCGCTGGTAAAAGTATATAAAATTTAATGTTTTTTTATTCCCTCGAGTGGTAAAGTTTGTTTTGTATAGATTAAAAAGTGGGAATATGGCAGGTGATTTTTGTTAAAACATGACTGATTACAAAAATCCAATTAAAGAATGCATAAAAAATTTAGGCCTCTTGAATATTATAAAAATCTAAAAATCTGACCAATTTTTAAGATAAATTGAAAATCTATTACTATTCATTTTTAACTAAAAATATAGTTGAAAGTACGCGTATTTAGGGAATGCGTTTTAGGCAACACAAAACATATGCAGGAATGATTTAAAAAATTAAAATTTTCAGATGGATATTGCGCACAATTAAACCTGGGTACTCTAATTTGGCTCGATACTAGAGATTGGCTGCACTGGACAAAATAACCAAATTGAAAATCATATCACACCAATATTTTGTGGTAAAAAGAGAATTTTGCTGATTCAATCGTTCATTTCATCAATTGATGCGTCATCGAGTTGAGGAAACCACGTCAAAAATCATAACCAGTTGTAATTCAAAACATAAAGCAAATTTGTGGAATTTTCATGTACTAACTGTACGCCCCCGTGAAAGCGTTAGTGATTTCGATTGAACTCACGACGAAAGTACCTCTTGCTTCAAGTAATATATATTAAGTTAGTTCAATTCGTCGCAAACTATTTCATGCCACGTGCTCAAACACAAATCCATATTTACGCGCGTCGCCTATAGTGGTACAGCGCTCACGCCATTTACACAATTTTAGCGATGCTCGAGGCTAAGCAGATTCCTGCGAAATTCCCTTGCAACAGAACACCGTTTCACGGATCTCTTAACAGAAATTTCACAGGTTCTTTGTCGCTCAGAGTTTGTGTGCAAAGCCAGACAAAAAGAGAAACACAATATCAAATTGCTTCCAACGAAGTTAGAGGAGAATGAAATTTCTGCTCATTTAATGACAAACATAAAACACAAAATATAATCGTTTCCATAATTTCACTCTTATATAGAAATGAATGTGTGCGGCTCAATTTGTGAAGTATATAAAAGGTGTTTTAAAAACAGCGAATTTTAAAAAGACTTCGTGGACTTTTTTATAAAAAGAAGACCTTAACTATCAATTAGAGGAATTGTGAATGCTTCACAGATGACCAGTTGGTTAAAGACATATTTTAAGATGATTTAAGTTATTGATCAAACACAGGAAATTAGTACATCGATCGTCAAGGTGTACCTGATCTGTTTGTGAAACCTACAGAAATCTGCTTTCTCATTTTGAACTGGAAAAACCATGCAGATTCGTATCACTTAGACCAATGACTAATTTGAGCCCCTACAACCAGTAGATCTCCAGGCGAAACTGCAGCCCCACGAGTGTCTAAAATTATCCACCGGACACAACAATACGATTTTCAACTCCATGGCTTCTCTGAAACAATTACGTTATGTAATTCCATAACGACCCTTGACATTGCCACTCTATATAAAATTGGAGGAGTCGTCATCTCGGGCGATCAAGTTGTGTTTACGTCAGGTCAAAAGTGGTTCCTGGGGTGCCATCAGCGTCACGCCAGTCCGAAAGAAACGAAAGGAACGCCGCACCGAATATAGACACATTCCGGTGATTTGACAAACCCAATCGGGACTCGTTTTCTTTGTGTGTGATTTCATTTGGTCCGATTCATGAAATATTCATGGTCAATCACTTAAAAAGGGCCGGGCCGGTGGTAAATATTGCAGGGGCGCCACTACGTGAGCCGCGCTCGGGGTGTGTGTCACGTGCCGGCAGATAAGACCGCCACCAACAGCATCCCTCGCCCGCTCTGCTCGCCCGCCAGCCGCCGCCGCTGCCGCCGGCCTGCTCGGATAAGCCAGCCGACTTGCAAAACCTACAAAGGGCCGTTGTCGGAATTTCCTCGCTTGCATTTCCGCCTGATGAGAGTTTCGCGCGTGCGGTGGCCAGCACCCGTCCGCCACGGGAATGTACGTACGCCGCGCAAATGGGATTTTAATCGGCCTCGCCACTTTGTGTTAAATGCTGGCTCTGTTTATTTGCATGCACGCTTTTCTGGGCACATCGGCCGCCAAAATTAAGAGCAATAAAATTAGTTTCTAATGCATTAAACGTTTCGTAAAATTATTGAAAGAGACACAAATTAAATTCGAATCATCCCCGATTGAATGAACTATCTGATTATGCATGGGATCTACGATGTGGAGGAAGTTTGCAGACAGTGAAATATCCTTGCAAATTTTATAGCAGAATTTTATAAGTAGTAAGCGACCGTTAAAATTATATTATTAATCATGCTATACATGTTACCTTGAATTTTTACCAGTTCTTGGTAAGTTTAGTATGTTCAAAATTTCTAATCAACAAATTTATTATTTCTCTTAAGATGGAATTAAACCCTTTCAGCTAAAAAATACTTTTTTTAGTTTCAAAGTAATGTTTATTATGATTATGCGGGACTATTTTGCCCCATGCATTGCCATATCCAGACAAAATAAATTCAGTTTGAACATAATTATAAAAAAAATTAATCTAGGATGCACTACTAATTAAAAAATGGCAGCATGATCTGCGCATGATTAAATAAAAACAGAAACGATAGGAGAGTTTCCAATTATTTAAATTTCATTGTAATATAAAAACATTATACATTTGGTATATAATTGTCTTGCCCAAATTGAATCACCCATAAACTATTGAGTTATTTTATTGCTTGTCTTTATTTTAATAGATAGTGGTATTAAGTTTTACAACTTATCTCAAATTTAGTTCAAAATATTGCCAAATTATTTGAAATCCTGACAATAAATTTTTTTCACGCTTCTGATTCGAAACAACGTTGCAGACTTACTTGGCTTTGGTCTGACTCGTCTGACTAAAAACGATAAGTAGATGAAATGTTTCAATTTCCTTTTTCCACTTGAGACACAAAAACATTATCAGTTGTTTTACACCAACGCTCTAGTTACACCGTCTAAAAATGCATTTGTGCGGTCGTTTGGCATTGTGGTTCGCAACTTGTCAGCATTTGCGAGTAAGGCTAATTTATGTGCAGCGCAGGGTGAGACAAACAGCAGGCCCGGCTGGTCATCTGCACGGCAGCATGGCTGTAGGCCAGATAACCGCTGCCGTAATCACTTTGATACAAACGGCCTCGGCGATAAGAACTCCTCTGCTTGCAAATTATAGGTTCTCTGCGGTGCGCTATCGCTGCTTTTAATAAGGCCGCCGCTCTTGTTCCACCCCCGCTCTATTCGACGCTCGGTCTCGTTTCGCCTAATTTATGGTCGTCATCCACGCGTGCTATTTTTGTAATCAATTCTCTCTGCAGCGCGCTGGCTTGTGTGCTAACTCAATTAATTCCGACCGCAGATATATTTATGTCTGCGCGCGTTTCGCAGAGCACCGAGGTGCATGTACACACTCACACGCCGCGCCACCTATGTGGCTAGAAGGATTAAATTCTGCTTGCGAACGCTGCTTTACCCATAATCGACGTTGATTTAGTGCGCGGGTCAACCGTATGCTTGGCTGATATTTATATCGCGTTCAACTGCGTTTCCTGCTTCAAATCATAGCGAAGATTAAAGAAGCGAGCAAAATAGTTGAGTGAATTCAACCAAGGCAAACTGATGCTTGTTGGATTGATCGAAGCAGCTGCGTTAATTCAGGATGAGCAAGAGGGTCAAATTATTACATTCACTCACGATTTTGGAAAAAAAAGCGTACTCAACTTTGTATAATAAATAATCTGAAAGTAACATTATTACCTCCCTGGAAGTGTTACTATTTTTAATCGTATATATAAAAAATGATGTTCTAAATAGAAAATAAACCTTCAAATGCAAAATTTTTCAAAGGCACTTTTCCCTACAAATCAATTTGACTGGGAATTATTATATGGTAGACGAAATGTTCTTCTTCTTTACAATTTCGGGGGAAAGAGGGGGAATTTCACTCATTGAAAAAGCTTAAAGGATGGAATTTTCGGCTATTATATTTTTGTAAGAGGAGGTTTTTTGGTGAGTGGCGGAGTTTCGAAAGGTTTCTTCACTCCTCTTTGTGATTGCGCTGAGCAATGAGAGCAGTAGTCGATCGTTTCCAACGACTGGTTGCCAGCAGTTTACGTTACGGAGTCGAATTTTGTTTTATAGGCATTACTGATGAAGTTTGAGAGGCTGAAACAGCTGCTGGCGACCCTCTTAGCCACCATCCGTAGTACAATCCACACAGAGTGGAGCAGCAATTGTACAATATTGTTACCGATATTGATTATACACGGAAAATTTTTTTCAGAATAGGTTGAAATCAAAACAAGAAATTTCAACCAGTTTTGCAGCAAGTTTTAATTCCAATAATTAGATGTTTCTCAAATTCACATCAGAATTTGCGTTTAACAACCGATCACACCATGAAAAGAAACTTTTAATTAAGAGTGGACACCTTAGATGGAATTTCCAATTGAAATACCACTAAACTATTGCAAATATTAAGGCAAAGCAGGTATTAGCTGGAAGGATGAATAACATAAATAATTGCTTCTTAACGTCTCTACACGATTCTCTTAAAATGGCAATCTTGTTATCTAGGCTATCTATGAATATGAAAGCGCAATGGGCACTGCAGAAACACAAAAGAAATCAACGATCGTTGAAATTCACTGTATTTTTAGGTTAATGTCGAAGAACGAGGAAAATGGGGACTGTCATAAACGACTCAATTACTTGTATGTGAGTGGATTGAAAAGAGAAGAATAAGAATGCGTCCTTGATGCCGCGCACCGATGACAAGGGGATGAGAGGATAGTTAAAGGCAAACTCGCTGTGCTGCTTTCTCATTCCACTTAAAAAATAATGAGCTAGTTATGAATAGCCAAGCGACGAAAGAGAGAGAGAGAGAGAGAGAGAGAGAGAGAGAGAGAGATTTACGAAAATCCACTGGAAATATCGCTCCTTTATGCAAAGCGGGACACAGACGAGGAGCAGAGCGAAGAGAGAAGTCGAGGACCCACACTCAAATTTTATTCACGTGGAAGGAAATAATAAATTTGGCCCTCTCGCCGAGATTGATTTTCCCCATTGTGAAAAAGCGGCCTTACCGACACTTTGCATAATAAAAAGTCGGGGCGGGGTCGGCCGCTCGCGGACGGCGAGAATTCTAAATTATCTGACTAGAGTGAATGCAAAAACTAACTTTTGATGATGGCGAAATGGTCGGGGCGTGGTGCTCGCGCAGGTAAATGCTTCCAAGCACGCTATTACCACCAGGATAATGTCTTCTCCGCCGCCGCGCCAGCCGTGAATGAAAGATGCACTTTTGCTAGAGCTGCGAATGTTTTGCATTTTCTTTGCCTCGCTTCCTGCTCCATCCGCAGCACCTGCTTTGTTTCGAGGCCGCCCGCGCGCCGGGGCAATTTGCACGTCAGCTTATTTATATGTCACGCGTTGTTGGGCTCATTATATTGCCCACCTAAATAGACCATTGCACGAGGAGAGGAAAAGTGAGCTCGTTTGCTGAATGGCGTCGCCGACGTTCCTGGAAATTTGTTTGCGCCTTTGTCTTCAAATGATAAAGCTCAGAAAGCGCGTCGTCGCTATTTGTGGGGAAGTGGCCTAAATGGCGGGTGGGCACCAACAAAAACTTCAACCACTCAGATGCTAATGACCATGTACAAAGAAAATCAGGACCCTCTTTATTTGCAAGATTTGTAGAAAACCAAATAAAAATACCACAACTTGAAATGTATGATATAATTATTATGTATTTTACGAGCTCAAATTAACACATAATTTTCCTATAATTGAGGACGAGGCAAAATTATAAATAATTTTTATAATACAAATTTGTGTGGTTTTTTCAGTTGAAAATATGAGTATGAAAAAATTAATCATAGGGAAATTTTTTATCAAGTGAAAAATTGATTATTGATTCCAAGTTAAAAAGTAAAATATATTGAATTAAAATTAACATTAAACTCTATAAAAAAATATAAAACCTTTTGCATTGCAAAAATGATGTTAATATAATGTAGCCGTGATTTTGGCTCACAATAAGCAGTACTACTGACGCCACCCACCGATAAAATAATCAGCCGCTATAACGAGCAGAAATTCGGCTGAAGCCGGTCCAGCTGCTCAAAATTAAGTGGCTGAGACTTTTAAACCGAATCACTCTTCATGAAAAAAGATAATAAACAATCATGCATAACTTCGTATATATTATAGTTCAAACTGTGTTTTTAATTATGCAAGCTATATCGGCAAGCTTCAACCAGTACAATTAGAACGACATTTCCTGCGTTTTCCAGAACCGAACCGAGTTCTCCCGCAAGTTCGCTCAAACACCTTCCATCGCGTAAACTTGGGAAGCAGCCTAATTCGGTTGCAGTCCCGCATCTCGTCGTCAAGTCAAGCAAGTGAGCAGAGAATGCCAAAGTTATTTGGTGGTGACGAGCAAGATTTCGCTTGCAAGATAACGTAGAGTGCGCAAATAGCGCGTTTGTTTGACTGTTTGTTTGCGTGTGTTTGTTTGTTTGCTTGTTTGCCTTTGTCTTGCACCGCGTGAATTACAAGTAACTGCAAACAAATACGTGTACGAACGTACACCTCTGTCATTACACTTTTGCCGCACACGCGCGCGCTCTCTGCCCGTCGGGGGCTGGGATCGAAAATCACGTTTGAAACACGCACATCTGCGGGTGCCTGCTCTCATGAGTATCTCATTTCTCACGATCAGGTTCACTTTTGTATCATTCCAGGGGTTTCTGAACAACTGTCTCCTGTAAATCATTATTATACTTTATTCTGTGTGCCTCTAGTGTGATATTGGATAATGTTTGATTGAATGGCAAAAGATACCGCTCTCTCTGACTTGTTATTTGAAACAATCCTTATAGTTATGCGTTATGCGTAACTGAGTATGGCTTTAGTAGGAAAAATAAATTCGGTTTGCTATGATTTTGACACGAAATATTTTTGAAAAATGTTCAAATGTATACACTGTATATGCACTGCACAAGGGCACAGACCAACAAGGCTCAACCTTGTTCCGATCCAAAATAATAATCCTGTCTTAAGGAAAAGACAACGAAAATATAAACTGATTCGTTTAAAATCAAGTAAAGCTAGTGTGGGTACGTGGAGCCGTGACAGAAATGCGTCTTTTATTCAAGTCTCGTGGTTGAAGTATTAGTAATCAAGACTGTGAAATTACATGAATAATCAAAATCACAAATACAATAAACAATTATAACAATGAAAATATTACATCTGACTATAAACAATTATGACACTTACCCCGTAGTGCGGGTCTTTTTAATATTAGATCTCTAAGTTTCTAGAATATCCTCGCACGAATTCTCATCCTAGCCGGAGAGAGATTATTTTTCGTTAGACTGCTGTCGTGCGAGGCTCAAGGTGCAGTAGGGGACAAGGTGCAGTAAGGGTGCAATGCTTGTCGCACACCTTTGTGCTGCCACCTGGCGATACAGGTTTAAATGCAAAATATTCATTAGGACAGTAGTGGCGAGGAGGCACCACACTAGTTTTTGAGTTAAGGACACATTTCCATCGGACGAGATAACCACTAATTTAAAAAATTTTTAAAAAAATAACATTTCATCAACAACCTTCAGGATAACGGTTGCATAACTTCTATTTTCCTTGGGTGACCCTCTGAAATGGGATTCTGTCAATTGTTAGGAAGTTTTTCTCGTGAGTCATAAAAACAGGGACGATTTGGAAAGTCCAAATCCTCCACTTTATCAGTGTAGGGGACGGATGGCGCGAGCACCAAATATTGGCTCAGGATAAAAACGCATCAACGTGCAGATTCAATTTCTCTTAGCCGACAGAGAAATCGGGGCTGCCGTTTGTTCCCACGAACCAGCGGAGTGGTGGTTACTCTGATTCAATTTCGACTTTCGAGCAAGTTTCAGCAATGAAGGATGTTGATGTTGCGTGAAAATAAGTAGTGAGGGCGAGCCGCAATCGATTAGGTGCACAATGGGCTCGGAAACGCGCGTTGATCTTAAGGGGCTGGTGATTTGCGAGCGCGGTCTGCGGTTTGATGTTTCTGTTAACGCGTCCGTTCGTGTTTTCCATTTGGCTTTTGGTGCGCTCGTGCCGGCTCGCAGTTCATCACAGGGCACGCGAGCATTATTTATTCCTCGAGGGCTCGAGCTAGCTGCTCGCTCGCATTAAAAGTGTAATTAAAAATCCCTCTGTTTGTCCAGGACTAATTGCGAGGCCCTCCACTAGAGCCAATTCGCTAATGGCTCCCGCTTTTTATGGCCTACTTGGCCCACCGGCACCGCACACTTTTGCCTGTCTTTTCTGGATAATTGAATTTCAAGTGCGGAGTGAGTTTTTGCTGTTGGTTTCTCCCTAGTTATCAAGAATATTTAGAGTAAATTGCAAAAATATATAACGAAAATGAACACTCCGTCAACATTTTGAGTTTTAATAAGGAAGTAATTTTACGTTGTAGCGTTGACTTTACCTTCCAGTGATTTTTTTAACAAAATCTTTTGATTCAATTTAGAAATGATTATTATAGTTTTTGTAACTTAGATTTTTCGCGAATTTGATCGTTTTGAAAGAAGCTTGGCTGGGAATTGTTAACTAAAACTATAAATTTCGAAATGGATCTAATTTTTTCTCTTTTTATCGAGTTTATTTAGAATAAATATTTATCAGCCGCAAGTAAGTATTTTTTAGTTCAAATATGGCTTTCAGATTCATTCAGTTGAAAATGTAAAATATCGGAAGTCGTACGCGTGAATGAAAAAATGGCGTTGGATTTTCTCTCTAATAATTTTTTGATTGCCATGGCTGTCCCATAAACATTTCCCAGGCAGTTAATTGCCCTTAAAATTTTTATACCCATCATTTAGGAGTTGATAGAACAGATAAATTGACTCATAAAAACGTTTCATCATTCGGATTATCTAATGCAGCAGTGTCCTTCGCTTGCAAAAAGGATGGATTTGCAAGAACAGAACACGGATACAGTCGAGAGTGGGAGGAGGAGTAGAGCGTTAATCTGATAGTTGCCGGGCAGACGCGAGTTTTTATGAGTGGTTAGATCGGAGGCTGGGCGCCCGAGAGTCGCATCCTGAGGCGCCAGCGAGGCGCCGCTGATCCGACTGACCTACTATTTATGCCAAATGACGGCGTATATACAGTATATAAAAAGTGTAGCGTTCCCCGCATGATGAAGTCTGTACAGGCTATATCTGCTGCACAGCACAAAAGCCTTTTCTTACATGCATAAAAATTTATCTCGAAAAAATAGACAAGCGAGTAAGGCTTCTGGCGAAATACAGAGCGCGCAGAACGCTACATAAAACACGACCGTGAACTGACCCACTGCGGGCTGGATGAAAATTTCCACGACGCGCGTGGTGCAGTCGTCGGCTTTTGCGATACATTGCCGCGGGAAGATGAAAAATGTGTCTCTCTTCTGCACAGAATTTGTATTGATTATGACGTGAATTTGCCACTGACGCGCTGCTATCCCTCAAAGCTACAATTTCATCACAAAGAGCGGTAGAGACAATATTGAAAAAGGCTGTTCATTTGTTGCCTTTGTAAAAAAGACTTTACTGCATGTATATAAAAGAATAGAGTGCATTCAGAGGAGGGCCTAAACGGGGTTGTTTGCTATTCTGCGAGATGAAAGTACAAATCTGCAACAGCCTGGATACATTTCCATTGTACTCAACTTTTAACAAGCAGATGGCTCGCACTGAAAAATAATCTAGAAGAAATGCGAGGCATTTTCCAAATGCGCGGGACACATTCAGTCATTCCCATTCTCACAAATTATGAACTAGCGCAATACGCTTTGGTGATTGCAATTTTTGTTCTCCGCCCATTTGTGAGTTATTAATTAAAATTACTTATTAATTTTTATTGATTGGGATGGCTGTTTGATGTAAATAATTTTGCCATTAAATGTTGAGCCGCTTGACATTTATGAAATAAGGGATGATGAAAACAGAGGATGTGAAAGCTCAAAAGTGCTTGATAGGATTAACTTTTCATGCAATTAGTCGATTTTTTTATAACAGAGTTCTTTTTATGAGCGTCGCTTTTACTGCGTTACCGATAATGTAAAAAATTTATGAAATATGATTGTTTGTTTCAGCCGTACATGCAAGTTGGGAGGAATGGTGGACCTATGACGGAATCTCAGGTAAATATAATAAAACCATAATTAAGTTTACTGAAAAAACTATTGCTCAGTGAAAATTTAATTATTCAGGAAGCAAATTTAACAAATTAAATCTTGCATGTTTGTAACACATCAAATAGAGTCTGCTATGGATTTGCCTATCCAGGTGCACGGGTGTGCGTTTCTCTCAGTAAGCGGGTCACACCTTGCACGAGTTGTGATGGAAAAAGTTTATTCAATACGAATTGTTTCCGAGAGGCAACTAGCTCTTTCTCTCCTCCTTAGCTCATGTGAGCCAAAGAAGTTTCCTCGCTCACTCTTTTCGAGATGTGTGCCTGCCTGCGTTGGCCCGACTTCTTTATCAACGATATATGTACGGTCCGAGCCACCGCGCTGGGCGTTTTACCTGTCCGCTGCCAAATTTATTCCTGCGTGCCAAGTAACCGAAACTCGAGCCAAACGGAACCGCCGGCGCTTCGCTCTGAAATATCGCCTCTCTTCTCCGTGGTTTTGGTAAATCTTAATTATGGGAAGAGGAGATGGTATTTCACGTCATGGCTCACCTCAGAGGGAGGTTTTTCCTTCTGAAACTGCGTATGAGATCCTGCTACAATTCTTCGAAATTTTTATTATTTGATTTCAAGGTAAATTCATTCCAACCTGCAAGAAATGCCATCAGGTAAAAATCTATGTCTAACATGCAAATGAAATGTCTAATTTACGGCGGTGAGAAAAGTTGTCGGGGCAGCTCAGTTAATAAAAATGGGTTTGAAAACCAACTTTTTGCTCCTAAAAGCTTTTGCGCTCTCTAATATAATCAGAAAAGTGCGTCTGGGCTTTGACAAATGGAATCACTTTTGTTTGTCATCGGACTGCGACAGCGAGTGAGCGAGTTCGGCTTTTTGTCAGGCAAGCGCGCTTGTTGTGGTTGCATAACTAGGTAGGTTTGTCGGCTGCGGTCGCTGGATCGCTCTAAAATCCACTTTCCGCTTCATCGTGGGCTCCAAACTACCGCGCTGATTTAGTCAGTTGGCGAAATCAGTCTGGGACAACCGAAACTGCTGCAATTTTCAAAGTAAAAAAGTGAGTGCTCAACTGTGAAAAACGAATGGAATGAGCAGCGTGCTTGTAATTGGTTTTTTCCAGTGTGTAAATTCAACAACTGTCAAAAACAAATTTGTTTTTGCAAAAGCGAGCAAAGGGCGGATTTTTATATCAAACTGTTGGCTAATTTTTGCCCATTTGAGTGTTAAGTTTGCTAATGGGATTAATTACGTACACGACTTTTGAATTGCTCACACAAAGTGGCCGCAAATCTCGGTGCTAACGAATTATTCTCTGTTTGAATTGCGGAATGCTAATAACTCTAGCGCATACCACAAATCGAGTTTATGTGGTGTTTGTTTTTATTGGGACAAACTGTAGCATTTTAAGACTTTATTTGAACATTTTAGTCAAGTCTGTTATTTCATGCCGTTTTATGGATTGATTTTTGGTCGTTAGCGAGAAGACTAACTTTCTGGGATTTTCGGCATGAGCTCAATAAATAAATACAAAGTTATATGCTGCTAAACTAGTCACTTTTAGACATATAATGGGCAATACGTTTCAGGTTTCCCAATTTACTCATTGTCGATGCTTTTCCTAAATAAAAATAGTCAGCCAACAATTAAAATCATGCAAATTTTTCCCCTATTAAATATACTTTTGTGTATCTAAAAAGGTGTCATTATATATAAAAAAAACGCAGCAGTGCGTGAGAAAATATATAAAAAGTCAATATTTTCTCTTATTTCGATTTTTCAACTTGCTCTCATGCGTGCAAGTGAACTGTAGTCTTATTTTATTCATGCCTGTTGTACACCTGTGGCGTTTCTTAAATAAATATATAAAAATTACCATCCAGATATTTATGTTTCAGAGAGTTACATTGCTATTTTGCAGCTGCAGATTTAACTGAAAAATCAATTATTCAATTGAATAAAATTCTCAAATCCACTAATGATGATGATATAGAGTAATGCATTGGAAAATATTCCAGGCAAAAATCACAGAACACATTAAGAGCACCCCTCGGTAGAGACCAAAGAGACAGAACGTGGACAAAAAGCGGAGGAGATGCACATAAGGAGAAATGATATAATAACATAAAAAAACTGCGAGTTGATAAGCACGAAAGTCAAGACGCGTGGAGAGAGGGCAATAAATTGGCGAAGCACTGACAATAAGTCGTGTCGCACGCGCGGGGCACTGGATTACACATAATGGAGTGGCAAGGAGCAGCCGCGAGGAAGAAGCGGCTGCTTTCCCGCGCGCTGCAAGGGCTCTAGGGCGGCTGGGGGTGCGGGTGGTCTTGCCGGTCCAGTGAATTGCGCTCACTCGACGGCATTTTTGCTCCGTCGGCGCGCGCGGTGACGCCGGGATGGAGCTCGTTAGTGGCGGCATTATGAGCACTGCCGGCAAAATCAACACTAATGACCCGCTGTTTAAAATATTCATCGCTTATTGACTCGCGTAAGTCGCATAAGCGGGGCGCGCGCGCCTCTGGCTGCTGCGCTGTCATTATCTGTTGTTTTGTGCGGACACCGACACCGTCCTCAAAGCAGCCGACTGAGTGCCACCCACTCGTGCAAACAAGCAAACAAACAAACGACAGAAAGCAGTGCTGCGCGCAGCCTAATGATTTTCACAGTGCGCGATTCGTGAATATCAGATATACATTGAGTTTTTCACCCGGCCGCGCTCAAACTGTGATTGTGCTCTCGAACTATCGTTTTGTCGTGTTTCTCCTGAATAATTTGTCGAGATTTTTTCTGCGTGGTGATAAAAGAGAATTTATTACGATGTTTTCCTGAAATGCAAAAACCGATTTGTATTCAAACAAACGCCAACATATACCATGGCTCTAATGACAAACGATTACGAAGTCGAAATCGTCACAAAGGTTCGTTATTCGAAGAGATTTTTGTAGGGCTGTGGATTAAAGAATGTTTTTAGGAAATTATTTGATATTTTTCGAATTATATATTTTGTCTTCACATTGTTTTAAGCATTTTTACACGTAATTGATACATTAAAATTTCAAAGATTCATTTTACAAAACATAAGTGATAAATTGTAAAATTTAGATTAAAGTGCGGAATCACTAGCCTAATTCTCCATTCACCCGATATACCCTTATATCAATTTTAATTGGTTCTTTAAGGCTCTCACTTTATATTGATTGGACCAGATTTAGACATGTTGTTTACTCGATTGAAATAAGTTGGTATAATTAAAATAGGAAGAGCTCAGCTAAATTAAAAAGTCATAACGCATTTCATTTGTTGTATGCAAGCTCTAAGAAATAAAAATGTCATTTTCTGTTAGAAAATTATTTTTTTTAGAAGTGGTCCAAAGGGTATTTATTATGATGCCCTTACTGTCAGTGGACGCAATAAAAATGTGGTTTACTGTGGATTTTTAGGCCATTTGGAAGGTTTAAGGATGAGTTGAAACGGTGTATGACGATCGACATTAAAAATCGTTCAAATGATTTTTTATAAATTGCATTATTCGTGCTCACGACTATTGGAAGCGTTGACTGTATAAAATACACAATCTTGATAAAATGTAAACCCAAAATTCGTGTCTAAAATCGAAACGACTCTCCTACGACCTCATAAAGGTTTGCACTATTTTCTGTTTCGATACCATTGATTAAAATTTAATAATTTGCTCTTTTTTGTTTGTTTTATATTTAGAGAAATATCCTCTTAAATTGAAACAAAAATGAAAGTTTATTTAAAATTAATGTTTTTACAGCTATATGAGCCATATAGTAATAAGAAAACCATTGTTTCCTTATACCTTTACAATTCACACACTGCATATTCTCATAAACAATTTTGAAAAGCAATTTAGATCACTTAGTTGAACGCTTGTAGAAAATATATATGCCTTCAGCGTGTGTCCTGTTTCAATTTATTTTATCGAATTTATTCAAGCATTGGTATAGTAAGGAAACACCAATTTTTCCCACAGCGCGCTGAGAGAATAAGTCATTATAAAATATCACCATGCACTCCAGCGCTCTGCGATAAAAAGATCTCGCATTTTTGCTCGCGAGCGAAAATAAGCATGAAGCGGAAAAGCAGGGTAGCAGTCTCTTTGCCGATGATTTATCGTGGCGGCGAAATATTTTGCGGCCGTAAAGCACGCGCACGTCAGCCGAACGTGTTGACTGTTGGTGCGCTCAATTGTACTTGTGTGTGTGCGGCGGGTCTGCCTACCCGGCGACTCGGTTGCATGTAACGCGGGTATACGGCCGGGGTGTTTGCCCCTCTCGATACATGGGGCTCGTGAATGGATCACGTGGCGGCGACGCTGGCGTCGACGATGATAGACCACAGATTTAGTGCCGACACATGCTCGCGAATTTAATGCACCACTGAAGATGGCGAGAGAGCGTGCGGAACTATTTTGCATTCCGATCGCTCCATTCGGAGATTTGTGGTGCTTGGATTTGTGACCCTTTCGCAGGAAATCAAAGGTCCTGATGTTTCTTTTTGGAATTTACAATTTGACGGTTGAACGTGAATGTCACTCGCATAAAACTCTGACATGCGGGATTTAGCTTAAAAGAGTATGAAATTAAACAAATTAACACTGCCTTCCTTTATGAGAGCCCACGTCAAACTCAAGCCAAAATTGAGCCTAGAAATTGGAATTTAAATCTATAATTTAGGTTGAGAGCGATATTTTGATTTTTTTTTCAAATTTATATTTCACAAATAATTAACATACAATATCGATTCTCATCGTCAGAAAAGTGGAAACATAATTTGTAAACATCTCTCTTTTTAGGTTCGTTTATTGTAACACTTTTGAAGAACAAAAGCTCATCATCAAATAGTTTAACAATCTCTATTTTTTACCATAATGGCGTCATTTTTATGAAAGAATAAAATTGAACTTCTCTCAGGAAAAGAAAGTTACTTTTACATTTGAAGAAAATAAATCTAGTACATTCTTCTGGAACAGAATAAACAAACCTTAACTACCAAAACTCTGGAGGAATTGAGATAAACACTTCTCGAGACTGTCTGATCTTGATGCTAAGCAGCTTATAATGGCGGGAGAAGAGTACAAGAGCTCTTCTCTTTTTTGCTTTTGTCTTGTGTATTACGAAAAACGAACGCGGCGAGTCCTAATATCTTTCAGCATTGAGTGCGAGCATCTGAAGCAGAAAAGCAAATCTCTCACGAGTCGATCGGGCTGGCTGCGATATATTTATTTGCATGCCGCTGAGCGTCTGAGCGAGCGAGCTGAAAAACTGCGCAAAAACACACCTGCAGCGAAGGGAGCGGATAAAGTTGGGACTGAATATATATTTCGTGGGGGGATTTATTTATCGGTGCTTGAGAGAGTAAATAGAAAAACAAATTATCCGCAGTGCTGGAAAGTCTCGTCTTTTCGCCAGTAGGCCGCAATAAAAGAAAAGAGCAAACGTATAAAATAAAAAGCATGATCTGCGCTGGCCAGGGTGGCTCTCGTTCCCTCTTAAATAATTAAATCTGCAAGAATCTGGAGCGGCCTGCTCACTTACAGTCTCTGAGGGGCGATGGCAAATAAATACGAGCGACGCCAAATCAAATTTCCTCAGCTCAGTATCCATGGCGACTGGACGTGTTTGGCTCGTAAAAGAACAATCCAAATAATGACCATTATGCTGTCATTGTCATATTACCTTTCCTCTCGTCTCTTGCATTTAAATAACACTTGTCTAAAATAGGTTCAAATGTAATTATGGTTTATAATGCCAACACAACACATCATAAATTATGAAAATAACCACCTAAAATGAATACAAAATTGTGACTATGTTAAAAATAATTATTTGGCATGGTTTGAATGTTATTTCCAAATATACTAACTGTCATGCTTAATTATAATGAAGAACACATCATTGCTGAATTAACCTGATTTCTGTTGGGCTAAATTAGTTAAACCATTTTCGAACTGCACAAAATCTGCTTAATAAATCTCAATTCTCAAAGTATTGGCCCCTCTCAACTTTCGTCCTTAATTGCACGTCACTGTTTTCCTCAATATATCATATGCATAGTTATACATGCATTTTTTTCGTTTATTACTACTTATATTTGTGTCTTATGTATACACCGTCATAATTCTCTTTACTCCAGCTGCTCGTGTTTCGGGGAATAAGAATTAATTTTCCGCTACCAAACGCTCCAGGAAAAATGCACCACTCCAATTACAAGCATTGCGCGTGGTGGCGCTAAATTTTAATTAAAAAAGATGTAACTGGAGCAAAATGAGAAACTGTTGACAGAGCGCGAGCGAGAAAGCCACTTAGTTAGCTAAAATAAACGCTATCTCATCATCAGAAAATTCAAACAAACGAACAAACGCCGGCGCCACGCGCGTGGTTTATTTGCAAAAAAGGGTCGAAAGAGTGAGAGAGGGAAAGAACGCACGCGTTTACTTTTTCCCTCGCACGCGGAGAGTGGAAGCAAACCTGCAGACACAATATTTCGTTCTCTGGTCGCAGTTTGCACGCAGAGCCCGACGACGAGGCTCTTCCTAATTAATGGCTCGCAAACGGAGTGTCACTCAACGAACCATACTTCTTAATTCAGGCCGTTAAAAATTAATGGACAAAGTTTTGCAGACGGCACATTTTCGCGCCAAGCTGGTCACTAATGGAAACGGACTGCGATACTAGCATCCAACTACGAGAGAGAGAGAGAGAGAGATTTGCCAGTTAATCAATACCACATAAAACTTTTATTTGCGGCTGGCCAGCAGGACTGTTTGGATCTTTTTCGCTGACCCTTATCTCTCTTGGTTTATTTGGGCCGCGGTTTCTCTCTCTCTCTCTCTCTCTCTCTCTCAGACATATATACAGACACACACACTCAGGCGTGGAGAGTGCGGTGCGTGAAATCTGATTGTTTATGCATGCAATGAGTGCCCGCAATCCGGAGCAAAGAGTTATCCCATCGCCAAGGCGTACACATGCAAATTCGGCATCTAAATTTTAATGCGCACTCAGCAGTGGCAACTTTTTTCCAAGTTTGTAAACTCGGTGGCAGGGCGTACGTATACGCGTGTACCACCGCGCGTCGCCGAATCTCATCTTTGTTGGCTGCCGCTGCTGCTGGGCTGAGTTTTTTGCCACTCTCGAGGTGCGAGAGAGGCGAGTGTGACATTTTTCTGACAGCGTGTCGCACGATGAAAGTGGAATTAAAGTATTTGCACGTGGAAATTGTGCTGAAAGGCTCTTTTAATGCCGCGTCCTTTTTGCTTTGCTCTATATATGTGTAGGAGCGGTAGTCGTATGAAGTAAAACACTCAACTACTGATTTTTAACTTGCTTAACTTCTTACTTCTTGCTTTATTAGACTGAGTGAACAGAGACTGGCCAAAACGGCTGGCCATAAAGTGCGTCGCGAAGTGGAGTTTTATTTGAATCATATTTACTGCTGTGCATTACTAATATGGGTGAAATTGGGTTTGCCTTTATTGTCAGAGTTTATTGTAAATTGTAATATCGATGAATTGAGGACACAATTAGTCAGCTAATTAATGTTGTTAATTAAAGTACATTTTGAGATGGGGGAAACTTCTGGAGGTTTTCAGCACCATCTTAAGTGGGGGTGAGAAGTCACAAGAGCACAGGGCGCACTAGCACAAAGTGGGGGAGAGAGTCAGAGAGAGTCAGAGCCACCACAGGAGTCCCTCCTTTAAGACAGGATGTCACGCTTGATAACGGTCCAAAAATCGTACACGCCGACCTGATCTGGTTACAACCTCAGGACGTGGAGGTGGCGGTGGCGGTGGAGGTGCCCGTGGCTGAGTCTGCCGAGATGGTCTCTGAGTGTAGACGGTTGGTGTGTCGTCAGGCAGGCTGTATGCGGGTTTGAGGCGATCTTTAGAGACCACGACTTCCTTCTCTTTGATCCGAAGAGTAAAAGTTTTCTCGGTCCTTGCCAGCACCTCGTACGGGCCAGTGTACGGAGGCTGGAGCGATGTCCGAACCGAGTCTGTTCTAAGGTAGACCATGGGTGCGGTGTCCAAGTCTTTGAAGATGAAGACTTTGGCTTTAGCGTGGTGAGCAGCAGGAACGGGGCGGAGTGTGGAGAAGTTTTGCCGAAGCTGACGCAGCAGCTCAGAGGCGCTGATGTCATCGAAATCGGTGTTTCCAAGGAATTCGCCAGGCAGACGCAGGGGTTCGCCGTAGACGAGTTCTGCAGGGGTCGCTTTAAGGTCTTCCTTGTAGAGGCAGCGGAGACCAAGAAGGACGAGTGGCAAGCTATCGTACCAAGTGTCATCTTTGTGGCACATCAAGGCAGCTTTCAAGGTGCGATGCATACGTTCCACCAGGCCGTTGCTCTGAGGATGATAGGCAGTTGCGCGTGCCAGGGTGATGCCAAAGCGTTGGGCGAACTGACGGAACAGGTGACTCTCGAACTGTCGTCCTTGATCGGTGATGATCTTGACAGGGCAGCCAAAGCGGGCGATAAAGTTGAACAGGAAAGAACGACAAATGTGGTCAGCGGTTGCATCTTCTAAAGGTATGGCCTCACACCAACGAGTGAAGCGGTCCACGATGGTTAGGCAGTATTTGTATCCGTTAGCTGGTGGTAGTGGGCCAATCAAGTCCAGGTTGAGAACTGCGAATCGAGCTTCAGGGAGGGGGTGAGTCTGCCATGGAGTCGTTACGTGCCGAGAGACCTTAGAGAGTTGGCAGTCTTTGCAGGCCCGAGTCCAGGTGATGACGTTCTTCCTGAGGCCAGGCCAGACGAAACGTTGCGATACCAGCCGCACAGAAGCTTTGATTCCCAGGTGGGCAAGTCCATGAAGTGCCTTAAATGCGGGAAATCTGAAATCAGAAGTCAAGAATGGGCGGTTACGACCAGTAGAAATGTCGCAGTAGATCGATTGGTCTTTTCCAGGGATTTGAATTTGTCGCAGGTGAAGCGTAGTCCCTCCTTTAAGAAAGCTCTGTAGCTCAGGGTCAGTCTCTTGAGCCAGCGCCAGGGCCGAGAAGTCCACTGGAAGTGTTGACAGAGCCTCGACCTCGATGCGGGAGAGAGCGTCAGCCACGATGTTTTCTTTTCCGGGCAGGTAGCGGATGTCCGTAGAGAATTGTCCGATGAAGTCGAGGTGTCGTATCTGACGGGGAGAGCGGTTCTTTCCTTCTTCCTTGAAGGCAGATGCTAGTGGTTTATGATCGGTGTAAATGGTGAATGGTCTTGCTTCAAGTAGATGACGAAAGTAGCGGATGGTTGAGTAGATGGCGAGCAGCTCACGGTCGTAGGTCACGTACTTCTGTTGAGCCGGGCAGAGCTTCTTCGAGTAGAAACCGAGAGGTTGCCAAGCTCCATCCACAAATTGCTGAAGAACGCCACCCATGCCAATGTCCGAAGCGTCGGTAACAATGCTTAAAGGACAATTTGGCTGAGGATGAGCGAGTTTGGTGGCTTCAGCCAGCTTCTTCTTACAGGTGTTGAAGGCTTTGATGGCTTCAGGAGTCATGTTGATTTTTGACTTTTTCTTCAGATTTGGTTGAGCCATGATTGCGTTGATTGGCGCCTGGTCCAGGGCAATGTGAGGCATCCAGCGATGATAAAAGTTGAGAAGGCCAAGGAAACGGCGTAGTTGGTCGACCGTCTGGGGCACAGGAAAGTCGACGATGGTCTTGATGTGCCTATCCAGAGGAAGGATACCGTTCGCAGAAACCTTGTAGCCCAGGAAGTCAATCTCTGACGCGCCGAAGACGCATTTGGAGACGTTGAGTACCAGGCCATAGTCCTGAAGACGCTGAAACAGAGTGCGTAGATGTTCTGCATGGTCCCTCTCGTTCCGTGAGAAGACAAGAATGTCGTCAATGTAGACAAACACGAAGGGAAGTTCTCGTGTTACTTCATGCATGAAGCGTTGAAAAGTTTGGCTTGCATTCTGAAGTCCAAAAGGCATGTACAGAAATTCATACAAACCAAATGGTGTCGTGATGGCCGTCTTTGGGATGTCCGGTGGGTGGACAGGGATGTGGTAGAAGGCCTTTGGGATGTCCAGGACGGAGAAGATGTTGCAGCCAGCGAGTTTGGCAGTGGCATCTTGGATATTCGGGATGGAGTAGCGGTCGGGCTCTGTCCTAGCGTTGAGCATGCGGTAGTCTCCGCAGTCCCTCCAAGTCCCATCGTTTTTCTTGACAGTGTGGAGAGGTGAAGCCCATTGACTGCGCGAGGGACGCATCTTGCCAGACTTGATGTAAGACGCGAAACGTTCTCGAGCAGCAGCTTCTCGTTGTGGATCCATTCGTCTAGGTTTGGTGAAGACAGGTGGTCCATCGGTTGTTTTGATGTAGTGGACGGTATTGTGCTTGATGATCTTGTCGTGGGAAGGCAGGCGGGTCAACTCAGGAAAGTCTTTGAGGATGTCGAAGAAGGGGCCAGTGCCGGTGATAGTTTTCACGCTGGGCCAGTTACCTGTTGGCTTGATACCAATAACGGAGCAGCTGGTGAGGTTGTCAATGAGTTTCTGCCGTCTGATGTCCACCAGCAGGTCGTAATGAGTTAAAAAGTCGACACCGATGATTGGTTTTCCTACGTCCGCAACGACAAAGTTCCAAGAAAATTCTCGTCGCAGCCCGAGGTTGAGGTTGATGTTAAGCACACCGTAGATTTTGATTGCAGATCCGTTGGCCGCAGTCAGGTCCAAGAAGGTTTTAGCGAGGGAGTCAAGGTTTTTCACAAGTTTGCGTGGGAAAACACACACGTCAGAGCCTGTGTCAACCAGAAATTCAATATTTGTTTGCCTGTCTTTGATGAAGAGGCGGCCGGATGGAGAGGAGCAAGTGGTTGCCGCCTCTAGCACTTGCTGTTTAAGTTTCCCGGCTGGAAGAATTTACATCCTTCGAGACATTTCCGTGCCTTGGAGCCAAATTCTCCGTGGTAGAAGCAGGTGCCGTCGGAGTTGAAGCGAGGACGAGATCGGCTGCGGTTGCGGCGACGATCGAATTTCTTGCTGTCGTCCACTCTGTCATTCTGAACAAAGTCCTGGCGACGAGGGCTTCGTCCCCGGTCTTGTTTGAGGCTGATGGCCAAGGACTGGATGCTGTCCAGCACGCCAGACACCAGTTGCTGCATGTCGCGCTGGTTCTTTTCGATGAGGCGTCGGTAGTCGTCATATGGATCAAGGGCCACGAGTGGTGGGCGGGTCGCGGTTGCAGCAAAAGTGTGCTGTTGTTTGCCAAGAATGTTCCAAATGTGATCAGCGGTCTCTGCTTGGTCCGTCAGGGAGCAGGCGGTCTGTGTGGCAAGGAGCTTGCGGATTTCGTTTGGAAGCCGGTTGATCCAGATCGTGCGCAGCATGTCGTCAGTACCTTCCTTATCTGCGAGGCATTGCAATTTGCGGAGAAAGGTTGAGGGCTTTTGGTCCCCCAGTTCTTCTCTCGCCAGCAGCTGTTGCAGTTTTTGGTCTTTGGTTGGACCAAGCCGTTTCAAAATTTCCGCCTTTACGTGGTTATAGGAGTCTGTTTCGGGTAAGTTCCTGAAGATGTCACGCGTCTGCACGTAGATGTCTGCTGGAAGGCCTTGTTTAATCCAGGCGATACGTTGCTCGTCACTTTTGATCCGCCGGAGGGTGAAAAATGCGTCGACACGCTCGAACCAGGATTCGACATCGCCTTTCCAAAAGTCGGGTAGGCGAAGCTGGGTGATGTTCTGGACGGAGGGGGCGTCCACGTCTTCTCCTTGCATCTCTGTTGCTAGGCAGTCCGCAGAGACGAAAATATTGCTTTTGCAGCTGGGCGTCGATCCAGGTGTGTAGCCGGACAGGTATGCTGGGCCAGGGATCCTCCAGGTAGGCGTCGAGGTGTTCCAGGCGTCCAGGTAGTCGTCCAGGTGTCCCGGTGTCCTAGGTAGTCGTCCAGGTATCCAGGTGTCCTAGGTAGTCGTCCAGGTAGTCGTCCAGGTGCGTCCAGGTAGTCGTCCCGGTAGTCCTAGGTAGGCATCCAGGTGCGGCCAGGTAGTCCTAGGTAGGCATCCAGGTGCGGCCAGGTAGTCCTAGGTAGGCATCCAGGTGCGGCCAGGTATTCCTAGGTAGGCATCCAGGTAAGGTGTCCGTGCAGTCGGAGCGTCGGGGTCACCAAAATGTAGGAGCGGTAGTCGTATGAAGTAAAACACTCAACTACTGATTTTTAACTTGCTTAACTTCTTACTTCTTGCTTTATTAGACTGAGTGAACAGAGACTGGCCAAAACGGCTGGCCATAAAGTGCGTCGCGAAGTGGAGTTTTATTTGAATCATATTTACTGCTGTGCATTACTAATATGGGTGAAATTGGGTTTGCCTTTATTGTCAGAGTTTATTGTAAATTGTAATATCGATGAATTGAGGACACAATTAGTCAGCTAATTAATGTTGTTAATTAAAGTACATTTTGAGATGGGGGAAACTTCTGGAGGTTTTCAGCACCATCTTAAGTGGGGGTGAGAAGTCACAAGAGCACAGGGCGCACTAGCACAAAGTGGGGGAGAGAGTCAGAGAGAGTCAGAGCCACCACATATGCTTTCAACTAAATCTTAAGCTAAATCGGCATTTATTCGAACGGATGTGACTTTTTAGTAGATCAATAATAAGCGTTAAAGTATGCACAACCCTTCGTTTTGAATTCATGGAATTTTAAATTTGCGGTTTTAATAATCGCCCATTTGCAACATTTTATTATTTTTCGGTTATTATGTAAAACAAGATCTTTTACCATTGCGCTTGTTTGGAAATGTTTCTGTTTGCAACTGCGCTCTGCAGTCAATCTCAGCATAATTTGTTCTTTAAAAACTTTCGAATGTGGTGAAAATAAACGCTCTATTCCATTAAAAAATAATGCTTAAAAATTTGATTTTAAAGCGTAGATGGTGGGCCGAAAATTCCTAATTTAAGTGATGCAAACTAGTCGGCGTGGTGAAAAATAACCCCCACAATATTTCAATTGGAAAATAGAGTCAACTCGTCTCGGTTTTATTATGTTGTGGTCACATCTGTTCTATATATCAAGATTTCAGCCAATTCCAGATCTCACCAACAAAAATTAGCCATTTACAAATTGCCTGAATGATTTTACGTTTTAAGAACAAAGTAGCACTGCACCTAAGCTTAAAATATTTTGCTCTATCTATGACATTGTATTAGGATGATGATATCTAATTTTCATTTCTCTCTCGATAAAAAGTTTGCTCGGTTGAAATATTTATGACAGTGGTTAATCCTCATCTGCACTATTTTTAATCACTGGCGAGAGCAATGGAGCATTATTTCCAAGAGGCATTCGCCTACACAATTTGTAAATCTGCTTCTGGGCGCCAACGCTTGTTCGCATGTCCTCGAATCCCCATGTAGCAAATTCCAGATGCAAAGCTGCAGGCAGAAAAGGTCCTAGCGGGATCCCTGTCCACTTTAAAGGCGACCGCACGTTTGTTATGCAGCGAGAGAGAGAGAGAGAGAGCCGGACGGACACGCATCTCGCTTGCAGAGACAAAGTGCTCATCCAGGTGGATTTATTTACGCATTCTCGTCGCGCGTGCATTTCGGATTATTTTATTCTGCGCCGCACCGCCGCCAGGCCCCCCGAGACTCACTCATTATTTCACCTTAAAACGCACGCGTACACACCCTTAAATTCCCACCCTGCGGTCGGCATCACTCGTCATTCGTCATGACCCAGAGTCTTCAAATTTTTCAGCACCAATTTCTTTCATATTTTCTGCTCTAACTTGCGTGCGTAGGGATAATTTTTATTCGACGGCCTGGTACCATGTGAAAAATTGAATCCGCTTTTGAGCCCGTTTGAAACTGGTGTCTAGTTGGCTCCGCAAGCAGAATAAGAAGTCGCTCGCTCGTTGCCTTCCCTCTCTTAAAAGTTTCGCAAGCAAACGTACAAACTTTTGCCCTGAGAACCACGAGCGTCATGATGTGAAGTGAATTTTGGTTGATTTGCCAACGCCGGAAGAAGCGCTGGCTGAATTAAGTTGGACTACTAAAAGTTTAGACAGAGCTATAGTTGGTGTCTTTTTTGCATGAGAAACAAGCTATTTCAAATTACAAATCTCTTACCTGCCAACCGAAGCATTTGAACAGAACGTGCTAATCCTCAAATATTTCGATGAGCGTCAATGAATTCACTCGTGCGCCGCACCAGAACGGCAAATAACGACCCACTCATTCAGCCACTGTGCCAAAATAGATTCCGTGAATGAACCCTGGGCTGTTGTCATGCCAAGGCTTTGGAACAGAATACCAATTCCACCCAGAAGGAAATAAGAGCTCTCAAAACTAATATTAAAGAGTGGGTTCTGTATTGTAGCAGTTCCCGCACATTTGGCGTTAATGGTGAACGCCGACGTGACACAAGCAAATCGATGAGACCTGATGCCCTAGGTCAATTTGATGATGATTTTGGATTTTAGGAAGGATTTTGTGATGAAAGGCTAACAACCCTTAGTTCATGTTATAATCGTGTCAATAGCAAGTTAATAATATAACAGCAATAATTATGTATCACAGTTAGATAATATTCTAACCCCTGTTAAGTCTTCGGGGTCTAACAATTACAGTAAGGAATTTGCTTCTCGCTTGTACGGCTCCTGGCCAGGGCCATCATCGACAATCGCAGCCGCGAACACTCACAGCCATAGTATGATTGAATTAGCCGCAACAATCTCTAGCAGCTGATCGAGTAAATAACAATACACATTAACCCTCATCATATTTTGCAGCTTGCTATTTTCTCCCCTTTTTCTTCCGATTTTCTCCCAAACCTCCTCCCTACAATAATTTCCCCCTGAACCCATCTTTTCGACGATGAAACTGGAACGACAGGAAGAAAAATATGAAATAATGAACTTACGAATGAATGAATGCTATGATTGATTTAATAATAAAGAAATAAAAAATTTAACTTTAATATTTTTGAGGCAGTGCCTTCTCTACAGACCGATAGGACTAAATCTGTTCATCAATCAAAATATACAGTCAATATTCGAACAGGAAAAATTTCATGCTGACTGTCATTCTTCTTTAAAAGAAACTGTTGCACTGCTTCATTTTTATAAGCTCTTATCAAAATAAATTTGAGATCCCAGAAAAGGCATTCAAACAAAAGGACAGAAATTTCCTATTATCGTACATATTTTGACTTTAATTTTGTTTGTTTTAATTTTTTATTTGGAAAACTGGATATTTTCGGCTTAGATTTAAAAAAAAACTACATGGAAATATTGTTTTCCTGTACTTTAATACGGTATGGAATTTTCAAATTGATAATACAAGGCCAGAATTTACAAAATTAAATAAATTCATAGCGTTTTTAATGAGTTTTTGTTTCGTTTTTCTACTCTATGGTGTTTAACAAACTTGCATTTAAAATTTTCACCATAAAATTCTAGATTTCGCTAGTTTTATTGTTTTTCTTGGATATTCTCCTGCCACATGTGTGAGAACCTATTGGATTTTATTTTTCACTCACAACAACGCATTATATTGCCATAATATGAAACAGGTCACTTTGTGTTTAATTTTTAATAACGATGCGATGTTTTGTAACGAGGAAAAATGTTACCTCAACCATGTAGGATGAAAAATTGTTGGGAAACATTGAAAGTTTAAAATGAATGCAACGCAGTATTATGCTCGCGAACAATACCACAATATCAAATTTTAAAGCATATCTCTTCTCCTGTGAGTTGTAATCGTATATACATGCGTGTGTTTCCCTTTTTTCCCTGAAAAAGGAGCAAAGCACTCCACCAACGCATGCACACAGTGAGCATGCATGTAAATAAATTTATCGGCTTTGCAGACAGTGTTTGCCTCTCACGGGAGTTTAGCGCCCACGCTCTAATTGCGTCGTTGATCAAATAAATAAATGAAACGAGCCAGTGATCCGCGAAAGCAGCGGAGCCGCGAATGATTTAATTTTTGCGTGCACTTGGGCGAGATCCATATAATTAAAATGCAGCCGCGCTTGCCTCTCGCAAACATAATTCCCGTCGCTCTGGCGGTTCAGAGCCGGAAAATAATAATAAAAAACGCGGCTGCGTTTTGGCGGCCGTCGCCGGAGGTTGACAGCTGAGAAGAGAAACCTGTTATTAAAACGCTGAATCCAATTTTCTAAACAATTCCATTTAAAATGCAATCTTTGGAACGCGCCGGTCTTGTTTGTCTCTCCGCGTTCTCTTCCCTCTCGCGATGTTTCCACTTCTTTGCCGCGTTTTATTGTGGGGTTAATGGATTTCCTCGAATGCGTTCACGTTGATTCAAATTTAATTTTGACCCGGCAGCCCTGCGCCAGTATTTATGCAAGCTACGGTTTCAAAATGCTAATTGTATTTTTCACAAAGGCGTGGAGGGCATGACAATCACGCACAGATCTGACGTCAACACCATCGCCTACAGAATCTCAATTGCAGAGGGCAATTCGAAACAGGAAAAAATTAGAAATGGTTAGAAATATTGAAATACTTTTGCTGTTAATCCAAGATTCCCCTTTTTTTCATCTGATTAGGCATTTTCGTTATTAATTCGAAGATGCAAAATTATCTTATTGTTAGTAATACACAATTGAGGTTGTTGCTCAAGTGTTTTAAGTGTTGCGTTGAGAGAACAGAATAGTTTTCAGCTCTCCCATTTCACATGTAAAAATGAATACAATATATTTCCAATATTTTCCAAAATAAAAAAATTCTTTTGTTTTTATCGTTGTGAAAATATTTTTGCTCGGTAAACTGAAGTTGTGTGGATAAATTATAAAATTCTCTTTGCTTTTAACGCGAAGTTTAATTTAAGCTAATCATGCAAACAGCCCCATTCCAACGGAAAGTATACTAAAGCACGTTAAATGAACAACAGCAGTTAATCCAAGCTGTGCTGAGAGTAACGACAGAGCTGAAAGTCGAAAATCCCACGTGAGAAATTAAGCGCAGCACCCCTTGAAGTCTCGGAGCTGTTTAACGAGATCAGCCAATTTTCCAAGACTGCCGGGGCGTCGTGTTTGCGGGGGCGCAGGTATTTAGTCGGTCCCGCGGCGGCTCGTCACTTTGTGCAGCGAATCCGGGAAACGTCGCGGGCCCGTTTTCGAGCACAATAGTCGAGCAGATCTTTACAAATTAGCATCCTTTGCAGCCTTTGTTGCTCGAGCACCTTTTGATGTAGCGCCTTTCGCTTTCATTAAGACCCAGATTTGTATGCAAATTAGCCGCGTGAGCAGACGAAGAGAATAAATCCACGCCGGGCGGCGGCATTGTTTTTAATTACCAGACGCCGGTGTGTTTAGAAAATAATTAAGGCACGCGGCAACACGGCTGTTTGCG
The DNA here is from genome assembly GCF_949628265.1 of Cloeon dipterum. Classification (NCBI taxonomy): domain Eukaryota; kingdom Metazoa; phylum Arthropoda; class Insecta; order Ephemeroptera; family Baetidae; genus Cloeon; species Cloeon dipterum. The sequence continues at coordinate 9,707,257 of NC_088789.1, read as the reverse complement.
TTGGAATATAATTTTTCGCACGCCGGATTTATTTCTTAATAGACTTTTTAATTGAAAAAAGCAAAATGCGCGCTGCGACGGCGTCCGAGTAAAGTGCTTTTCCGCACTCGCGGAGACGTAAATTGCTTGAAATGAGAGTTAAAAAGCAATTAAGGAGCTGGCGCGTGCATTTAGTATAATTTTTCTAAACACTCGGTGCACGAGACTGCGACACTCGGATCTGCAGATGATAATGGAACATCAGCATAAGGCGACGTTGAAAAATAAGCATGCGGAAATTTAAAATGATGAAAATTCTCGTTTGTAATTTGCATGAATTGTTGAATGGTTATTAATTTCTAACATCTTCTGCTTGCCGAAATCAAGAGAGAAAGAAAACTGCTTTATCATTGGTATTAATTAATTTTCTTTGATAGATCCAAATTTAGGCTAAGGAACCGAGCTCATAATATTTAGTGTTAAAATAAATGGTACTTTACATTTAGTGAGTTGTTAATTTATTGTCTTTCTTAAGGAAATGTAATGCTGGAAAATTCTATTTGGAAATTCAACGCACATCACCAAAAATGAAATGTAATTAGTTCATCCCATAGAAACATACAAGTGCATCTAGACTTATATTCTAGAATAATGTTTTTGCAACAAACTGAAAATTCCCTCATAATTTGACATTTTACAGTTACTAAATTTCATCATTTTTTAGATAAAATTAAAGCAATTGCTACTAATCTATATTAGTTGACTGTACACCTTTGGTGTTTAATAAAGATTTCATCACTAATCAATATTAGCTTTTTAACCTCTTTTGAAACGGTTCCTCATTTTTCTAATTTGAATTTAAGCTGTCATATGCGCTAAAGTTAATTTTCTCTGTATTTTTTTTAATTTTACAACATGTTATGTTTGACTGTAATCATAGCAATCGGCTTTCTTTTTGTTGATATTATGCATTCAAACACCTTTCTCGCTTTCGACATTCATTATAGAGAAAGGATTCAGCTGTCAGTAGCTTCAATTTGAAAAATACAATTTTGTCTGCCTCTCTTTGAGCATATTGCTAGATTTAAAATTAAACTCATACTGTCACTAAATAATTATTTCTACCTCGAGTTTCAATACCGTCTACGTATACAGCCATTTCATCTGAAAGGATGGATGAGACACAAAAGAGGACCGAACTTGAATGTAATAAACGGCTCGTGTTTCAAGCATCGTCTTTGCTCTAGAGTTTGTGTTCGCTGCGCAGGAAATCCTCTTAATTTTGCTCCGGCAATCTCCTCAACTTTCCTCCGCCCGTATTTTATTTCACTCGCTTCTTATGCGCGTCGTGCATAAGCCAAAAATTAATTATACTTTGGAAAGTCTATAACTGGATCCGAATAACTTGTTTAAAGAACTGCCACTCGGCTTGGGGAGCTAACTCAAAGTAAATTTGGCGCCCCTGCTGGCGCGGCGAAGGTGATTTGTAACGAAAATTACCGGCACCTCCTGAAATATGTATGCGTGGGGCCTGAGAGATAATTCACCAATGGCTCTCGCCCATCCTTCTACAGGTATGTGCTGAAAAAAATTAGCCTCATGAAAAACGGCTTGAGCTGATGGCGAATTAAAAATGCATGTCGATCAATATTCGGTACCAAATTACCCCAGCGCCCCAGCAAAATAAATAATGGAACACACGCTTCAAATTGGATGTCACGCTGCGTTTCTCGCGAGGAGAACTTACAATAAATCTCCGTGCCGCAACGCGATACGAAGCGATATTAATTTAGCAAAATGAGTTTTGTCAGCACGCTGCTGAGCAGGTCGCATAGCTAAGTAGACATTAATTATGATACTAATATCCTGACATGGAATCTTCTAATAAATCCAGGAATTAATTGCTTCTGGGAAATCAAAAAGGTGTCATGCGTACCTTAATGCAGCTCCTCAATAATTAATTTACTGCTTTTAACGCTCTCTGATTTCTTGATTTTGCGTGTTAAAATATTAAATTGATAGTCTAGAGTTAGACTTCCGTTGGATCTTAAGAAGAAAAGAGGCCGACGATTCACACTATTGGGTTTATCGGTAAAAGAATGCATTATTCGACTGCCGACCCACTTCGCAATTAGAAAGAGCGCCTCATTTTTCACTTTCAGAGCAGCAGCAGCGAGTGTCACGCCTGGAGCGGCGCGAGAAAACAAGGGAGCATGCAATCCCCAGGTGTACGCCGAGCTCCGTGCCGTCGCCTTTTTTCCGACGCCCCTATGCCCTTCCTTCCGCAAATATTATTGCATCATTTAATTTCGAGCATCCGTCGTGTGCACGGCACCGAGCCAGGGGCTGCCTGCTCTCTCCGTGCGCAGGCAACAATAATTTACAATCTCCGCGAGGTGTCGTAAATCGATCGGCGGCGAAAAGTGCAGCCGCGCGGATCATAATCTGCATGATGGCCTTTGCTTTCTACGGCGGCAAAGAGCGAACGTGCTCCACTCTCGTTCCCCCGATCGCTTTTCACGGGCCTAAGATGACTAATGGCGCTTTTTTATTTGCGACACGCGCGGCAATTTTTCCTGTGTTGTTGTGACACTCGTGAAATCGAATATAGCCCCAGCCACAATTGAGCAACCCCGCGGCGCGCAACTGAAATCTGTCATACGCGTGAGTTATGGCGGGCTCATCAATTATTTTTATCACGCTGGCAATTTACCGCCAAAAATTATGAACTGAAAACAAACGAGCTTTTGTCTTTTTGATTAAAATCGTTGTTTTTCGAGCGAGACGTAGTGACGCAATTTAACATTCTGTAATTTTGCCTTTTCTGCTCGCAGGTCCAGCGTTTTGGGGACTCATTAATCCTCAGTGGAACTTGTGCAATAAAGGGCGAAGGCAATCACCTGTCAACGTGGAACCCACGTCGTTACTGTACGACCCACACTTAAGGTCACTCCACATCGACAAACACAAGGTAATTGATTGGTTTGGAGCAGCTGCGTATAAAAGCATTAGTATGTTTCCCGAAAACAGAATTCCCAATTAGATAGGACTGGTGAAATTCCATTTGCGTAGTCATTATACTTTTATCAACATCATTGCAAATTCCACGAACCCAAAATGTGCACGACGGAGACAATTTATTTGGAAAAATAGAAACTATCACGTTGCCGTTGCTCTCTCTATTTCAGATAAGTGGTATATTATGGAACACCGGCCAGTCATTGGTGATGAGGGTCGACAAAGACACGAAGCACCACATAAACATCACAGGTGGCCCGCTGGCGTATCGGTACCAATTCGAGGAAATCTACATTCATTATGGAACAGAAAACCACCAAGGTTCAGAGCACAGGGTCCATGGGTACGCCTTCCCTGCTGAGGTGAGTGCACAAATCTGATCAAATTGCTGCGTGAGAATTCCAATATAACTTTAACATCTCCAGCCAAGATTGGGGAAAAGCCCATTTCTATGTCACATAAAAGCGAATTGTGATACATCGGAAAAAGCTAGCGTGCATTATTAGGTAGATAAATAAAATATTTCGCGCTTCCGGAGAGACAGCAGCACGACACATCCAAAATATATACACTAATAAAAGCAACCGGGGCGGAACGATTTTCATATTCATAAGTCATAAAAAGTTACGAAGTGCGAGTGTGTGCGTGCATGTTATTACGTATGAGGGTGACAAATAAAATGTGATGGTACGTCGGCTGCGTGACCCGGCATCCTAAAAGGCCTGCTTAACTGGTTAAGGCTGGGCCTGTTGATCAGCCGAATTATTCTCCGCGGCTGTTTTGGTGTCTGATTGCAAACCTCAAGCGCCAATGCTATAAGTTGTAAACTAAAGTAAATATGACTATAATGATTTTGTCTAAATTAACAACAATAAACAATCATTATTTAATTTTATTTTAAAATTTTAACTAAAGCTGTATGAACATTTTGATTGATAAAGTTGAATTACGTTACACAAACCGTTGTTTTTTACATAAACTAAGGTATTCACCAAGCATGATGTTGACCACTTACAAAATTAAATAAAGTTTATGTTACTCAAGTTCACAATATATTTAACCCTACAAGATATTTTATTTTTGTGATTAATTCTAATTGTAATATTTCAGAATCTTAAATAATTTTTACTAATATTGAGGAAAGCATGAAAAGCTTGTTTGAACCCTAAAAAATGGCGAAAGTTCAAATCTCCAGCAAGTAGCCATTTGAAAAAAATCCGATCAAAATACATTCAAAACCATCAGAGACTTTGAATCCAATTTGAAAGACTCATCTCGGTAGCCAGATTTCCGACACCCGCGCAGCGAACCGTAATTAACGGCGTGCACGATAACGCGGGTTTTATGCAAATGTAATTAAATTTTCATGCAACTTCCCGTGTCGCTCGTCGGGGTGGTCGACGGCAATTTACGATCGGCCTCTTAATAGGCGGCTAATAATGGATGTGGAGAGCGGCTAGCACAACAATGGAACTTGCCTCCCTCTCGATCGGCCGCAATGGCTACGCAAACAAACTGGAATAATTAGCCCCTCATCAGTAGGTGTACACATATCACATCGACAAAGGATAACTGTGGCAGCTGAATTCGGCTGAAATCCGCCTCAGCTGGCGCCAGTCTGCGGGCGCGGGCTCACAGCGGCCCTGTCTAAATGGAATTAATATACACGTTAGTATTGATAGGCGGGGAGTTCGTCAAAGCCGATTTTTGGCATTTCAGAATGAAGAGGGACTGTTGCGGGTGACACGCAACTTCCATTAGCCGTGATCAGAGTGCCAGAAAACTGCCAATTAAACTTTTGTAAAAAGACTTCACTTTGAAAGAATTTCCTGGAATCTGCTATCAATTTAATTTTGTTAATAATATAGATGAGGGTTTACGCCAGTGTGTGCGGGAACCGCTACATAGATCAATGAAAGAATCGATATAGTGCGTCTCTTTTCTCTTCAAAAATCTAAAAAATTCATCCGATATGAAGATTTGAAGAAATTTAAGAGGATCTTTTTCAATTATTGTCAGTAATTTAGCATTAAAAATTACTTGTTTTTCACAAATATGCTACAAATAAGATGAGCTTCATAAACAAATAAATTAGAATTTTTCAAAGTGTTTAAAAGTTGACTCAAAGGTGTTAAGAGATTTAGATTACAAAAGCCACAATATGCTGATGGAAATTTTCCTTAAATTTTTTAAGGAGTTATTATTATGTTTTACTTTCAAGAAAAGTCACTGCGAATCTGATACATATTGGCATTCTGCAAGCTCTTTCCCTTAAATTGCGCTCATTTTTTGAAATTTTTCTGAAGTTTGTGTATTTGTGAGACAAACCACAGATACCTTGGACCGTTTTTTAATTTAAATTCAAAGGTAGTGTGTTAAATTTAAGCTAAAAAGTAAGATTTTTTTAAAAGGAGATTTAATGAATTGTCAACCAGTAGTTTAATTTGTTAAATATTAAATCAAAATAAAGGTAAAATTTCAGCAGAATTGGTCTAGCATAAGTATAGAATATTTAAATTAACTTCAAAGTATAAATAGAAATAGAAAATTTGGAAAATTTCCAAATTTTACCTTGAATTTTCATTTCCTCATTTCAGCATATCTTTCAAATAAATTTTATTCGAGATATTTCAAACTATTCATCTTATTTAAATTTTCAATTGTAGCGGTATTATTAGAAAAAAGTGGAAAATGCTTTTTGTGCCATTTTTTCAACGGAAATTCCCTGGAATTATGTGAGTTTAGCAATATTGACAAAATATGGAATCTCACATCAGTCTCTAAATTGCTTATTTCAAGGTAAATGGATGATTGATCATACAAATTACTACTACGAGGAAAATAAAGCAAGCTTTCATGTATTATGTTAAAATTCAGGCTCTACAGGCACCTTTTTAAAAAGTCTATTCATAAGGAACAATTTTCAAGCTTCTGCATAAGCTTCATTTTTAAATGCTATAAAATTTCTACTCTCACAATCCTACTAACCTTTAAATAGACTTGAAAGATAAATATGCATTAGCAGCTCACTTAAAATGTAGAGTGTGGCTTGCAGAATATGGGCCATTTAGAGCTTCAAAGCCAAATGACCTCAGGTGGTGCGCGGGTCAACCGAGTCCTCGCCGTTTCTATTATGCACATGTGCACCTGGCGGCTGCCTTTGCCAGCGTGACGGCATCGCATATTACCAGCGCTAGCCAGGACTAATTTGATTGATACGGCTTATTTATTAAATTACCTGGCCCATTGTTGCATGCAGCCAATTGATCGAGTTAATGCTGCATGCCGCTGCAGCAATAATTATCAGCATTATTCGCTCGCCGGTGCCAAAGCTACTCTCTCGTTGTGTGCGTCCGTGTGCGGCTCTCTCTCTCTCTCTCTCTCTCTCTCTCTCTCTCTCTCTCTCTCTCTCTCTCAGGCGCGCGCGACTGCTGTTATTTGCTCACTGTGCATTCGGTGCACGCGGCTGCGAAATGTGCAGGTGTCGAGGCCCGTGGCATGGTTAATTATTGCATTATTAAGTTTAATGCAACTCGTCGGCTAGATAAAACCGTGCGAACGTATGCACATGCGGTAAGTGACACGGAAACCCATTCGAGCCCGCTGGAATATGGAGATTTGTTGTCGAGGACTACTGCCTGCCTGCTGATACGTGTATTTGCATTGAAACGCGAGTAATTGCGGGTGCAACAAGGGTGCAAAGGCACTTGTTTTATTCAATTGGCATTGATTATATCGGTGATTTCTATAAAACTGGGTTATTGAGTGAGTCATTTTGAAATGCACGAGCTTTTTCACCATGAATTTTAACTGGAATAAAGCTATTAATTTTCATGCTCCAGGAGATAGACATTTTCAATTAGCTTTTAATAATTAAAAATTCCCAGAATTTTAATTAAATGCCTCTGCACGTACTATATAATGTTGATGTACATAAAATGGTCTTTATTGAATAAGCTATGTAAATATTTTGTTGTAGATTCAATTGTATGGGTTCAACGCAGAGTTGTATCGAAACATGACTGAAGCGCAGCACAGAGCCCAAGGAGTAGTCGGAGTGTCTATAATGGTTCAGGTATAGCGAAAAAATTTAATCAATTTACTTTTGACTTTAAAAAAATTATTTCGCTCATTTCTGTGGATTAGCTTTACATCCATAATTATGCATTACATTTATTAAAGAATATATGTTATTGACAAACACCAAAATGCATTCAAACCACAATTTTTTATATATATTATGAGACCACATACATATATTATTAGAGGTGAGGTCGAATCCAAATTTCATGCACTGTTCTCAGATTGGTGACACGCCGAACCCTGAGCTGCGCGTGATCACGAGCTCTTTCAGCAAGCTTACCTACCGGGGCTCGTTCACACCGATCAAGCACCTGCAGCTGCGCAGCCTGCTGCCAGACACAGAGCACTACATGACCTACGAAGGCTCAACCACGCACCCTGGCTGCTGGGAAACGGCAGTGTGGGTCATCCTAAACAAACCCATCTACATTACCAAACAAGAGGCGAGTTTGCACGCTTGCTTTAATCGGCGCAGATTGATTTCGCACAGAATAATAATCATTTGCCTGGGTGAACGGTGTTTGCTCCCAGCGATTCGCTGAACTCCAGAGCGTGGTGCATTAGCGTCCGCGAACTGAATAGCGTCCTGTTCTATAATATAAAGCAGCCAAAAACAGTGGATTCATTTTTTTATTGTTTTGCTAATTAAAATAATTGTTCCATCGATTTCTCATGCAGATATCTCGTATAATTAGATTGATGTGGGTGGATTGATTAATGTAATATTATTTATTACGTTTTGTTGCAATTTTAATGATTTCAAATTTCGAAACCCCGCTTAGAAACAAAGCTAAAAAACCTTTTAGCTTTTTTAACCCAAAATTTTGAAATTGCTATGACAAAACGTCCTGTATTGACCTTAATATGTATCATCATGAGCTCTTTCTTTTAACAAAGCAACGATTGTCCAGCCAAAAACCATTTGGGATAGTAGCAAATACACAGAAGCTCTAGTAAAATGAAAACATATTTTTTAAGATTACTCTACTTACAGAAAATTATAATTATTGCGAATACTTTATTGTGTCGTATAACCCAAATATTAATGACAAATGTGCATCGTGTGTGCATTGCAGTTGTACGCGTTGAGAAAGCTGATGCAAGGCCCTGAAGAGAGCCCGAAGGCGCCTTTAGGCAACAACGTGCGCCCGCTGCAGCCGCTGTACCACCGCACAGTGCGCACTAACATTGACTTCACTAATAAACAGGTAGGACAAACATGCTAATAGGCCAGTCTTGAGGGGTGTTTAGGGGCGTAATTAGCTGGGTAAATAGCCAGCAGCCACCCCTGGGGTGTGCAAACTTTAGAAATGGATGCAAATTTCGTCTCACGGTGTTTGCTTAAGTAACAGGCGCACTCAAAAGTGGGAGGAAATGTCAAATAAATAATTTTCTATACCGCCTGCTGCTGCTCTGCTAATGCTGCTTTCGATGATTTTACAAAGTTCAGCAAACACGGCGAGCAAAGTTGAGGAGTTGACGAGAGCGAAAGGAACTTAAATTAGGGAATTAAGATGCGTGGTGAAACTACTTATGAGTTAAGTTTCGGTGTTTGTCTTTGCACAGGGGCACGCGTTCTTTGAATCTGCCATTAGCAATTTTTCGTTATTTATTAAGTTTGAAATTATTTAAATAAGTGTGGAATGTTCAATTTATTGTCTATGATTGCTAAAATTAAATAAAGTTCGGGCTGAGAGATCACTCACAAATATTGACTAATTGTTAACACAAAAATTCAATATTTTACTCCTTTTTTTAATTCAAATGTAAGTTGCAATAGTTAGAACAAAATAAAAGTGAAAAAACTTACAAGGAATATAGCTCGTGGTCAAAGATAAATTCTGCGTTGTAAAAAGATAAATCTCCAACCAATTTGGAACATTATTCTGATCCGCCTGCCAAAATTTACTCTATGATAATGTTGGTAAAGTAAAATGAAATTAATTAATTATTTATTAAGAAGTTGATATGAATTTTGTGCAAACACTGTGGTTAGATAAATTTCAGAACGAGTTGCCAACGAGATATTCCAGCCTTACTAAAGCACTGAGTCACACACTTCCTGTTGCGAAAACTGCCCGCGGCTATCTTACTTCCCTTCGGTCCGGGAGGCAATCAAGAGTTGGGTGTTTGTTTGATAATATTTAATCAGTGAGAAGGTGCATCAGCAGCGAAATGGGAGGAGGGGGGTGAGCGGCCGGTCGGTTGTGGAGGTTGTGTGGGCGTTTGAACCGACTCTCGGGTGTGTGTATCAATAGAAATAGTTTGCGCAGCAGCAGCAGCAGTAGCAGGATATTAGGGATCCATTAGCGGCGGGCAAACAAAACTCTCACCTCTCGACTCCACTCCGCACTCTCGATAACTGCCAAGGGCTCTTATCTCACTCGCGCCTATTTATCATTAATGATTCTCTGGACGGGCATTTGCCATTCCGCCCGCCCTGAAAGCTGATTAAAATTTCACACGTGCTATCTTACCTCTCGGGGAATGCTTGTTTCGTGATGCCTTTTCGCGGCGACGCGCCAGTGCAGTAAGTGGCCGGAATGCGATGCTCGAATTCTGTCCCAAATATTTAACATAATGAAGTAGGATGATGATAATTTAGCCTCAAATACCATTGCCGAACAAAATTAGTAATATGAAAGTTAAGCAAATATATGCTCGCTGATCGTACAATTACTGTACAATTATTTCATAATGTATTCATAGCTTCATAGCTGACACCGGGAATTTCGAATTGTGTTAGAAAATTTACTCAACACCTACAGCGTGCAGCTAAAGTTTAATTTTTTAACTTCTAACAGCTTAACTCGTCATTTTTCCACATTCTAGAAAAAGATATACCTATTTTTGATCCATGTTTCAACATTGATATTTACTCTGAAAGGAAGAATTTAGTTGAAAATATATTTGGAAATATTTATAAAAGGTAACCATGGAATTAATACTTTTGAAAGTGTAACTGGCTTTACTATTTTGTTTGGTCCATCAATTGCGAAACGTGGTGGGAGTTGGTAACATTTTAGTACCAATTTTATGTCAAATTGCTAATCAATTTTTCAACGATCAGTGCGTGGAAGTTAGTAAAATTGAATTTAGATTAATTTGAGCTAATAGATATAAAGTTTATAATTGATTTATATATCTTTTGTTTCAGGGTAAAAACTGCCCAAGCATGTATAAAGATATGCATTACAAAGGTAAGACTTAAGTAAATCTGACTGTATTTTCGTCTGAATTCGGCAATAATTTTTGAGCAAACTCGTGGCAGGCCAGCGAACAAGACACCTTTTATCCTTCTTAAAGCGGAAACATCGCTGTCAAAAGGTCCAAGACTGTTGCTAAAAGGACATGAATCTACAATTACTAATCGATTCAATCAATAAGGTCGCGAAATAAATGGTGGAATATGGAAATGCGCGTTATTTAATTGCTCTATAGTTGATGAAACTGCTGTGTATAAATAAATTATATATTCATGTTATTCAAACGATTCAAACATAGCCCAAGAGAAATCGAAAATTTCCGTGTTAGTCGAGGACGGATGTTGAAAACTCAATACTCTATTAAACCGCAACAAACAACACAGAATCCTATTTATTGATTTTAGGTCCGGGTAAAATTTTGTGCGCGTCTCTAAACAATTATGTCTGTTAGTTTAACACCAAATTAAACTGCTGGATATCAAAACGAAATCTATGGTATGGCCAGCGTTTGTGTTTTATTGTTACTTTGAACATTTACTAAACGGAAAATATTGATTGTTAGTTATGTACTGTGCATCATGTATAAAATATATATTCACTGCTCAAAGAAGATGAGCTTTGGGAACACACGCATGTTGTTGTCGCATTTGAACGATTTGGAGCAGCTTTGAAGGAATAAAATCGAACAAGAGTTCCCACTTCTCTTCTAACTGAACACGAGTTTTAATCTCATTTTCATTTACAAGCACTAATGATCAGAAATCACGAAGCGCGTGTGTGTGTATTAACGAGTTTCGATTGTTCTGTGGTGGTAGCGAACAATGCGTTGTTTTCGCAATTCATCGATCGTCCGATCAACTTTCAAGTCCGCATTCAGCGGGGGAAGTCAATTGTTTAGTCTCGAGTCGACCGCACACGTCGCTTTTGCCATTTTGTCGCATGATTAATTGCGTTCACGCTAATGATGATAAAGGCAAACACTTTTTATTTATCAGCCCCGCCGTCATGTTTGCTGATGAAATTCTCGCCGGCCTTTTGCAAGCGAGGTGTAATTAATTTGAAACGTGTGTCGTTCTCTCTTTTCCTTTACACTCAGGATTTCAGCCCTCTGAGAAAGACACACACACACGCGCGCGCACATCCACCTTTTAGCAGCTAATCTGGCCCTTTTCGCTAGGTAAAAATTAGGCTGGCTGAAAGGCATGAAAAAGTAATTTTCAGCTCGTCTTTTGTGAATGTCGCCGGCATTTTAGTTGGCAAGGATTACGACGAGGACGGATCAGCGCTTCCATTCAGCCGGACCCGCCGACTGAGAAAGTAGAAGGGCTCTTTCTGCGCGATGCTCTTTACACTGATTGAAGCCGCCGCTCCTTTCCTCGCAAAGAACTCTGACGCCGTCGCTGAAGCCATATTAGCTTGCTTGTGTGCTGCCTCGAGTTAAAAATAATGCGCTCGAGGCACTTTTCCCTGCAGTTGAGCTTCCAGCAGAGCTACTCACTCAGAACTGCAAAGGGCAGACCTGGATTTGTTTGCTCTTCCTCCAAATTCAATTTAAAAATCATATCTAGCAGCAGAAGGCTGAGTAAGCCTTATGCTGACACTTTCACATTGTATTTGCTAAATGGGAAAAGAGAGAATCTATGATCTAACCTGTTTTCGTTCAAACGAAACTAATTTAGGAAATTGCCACAGATTTAGAATTCATTCCTACAGATTTCTTGAGCGTGACTGTACGAATCGCGTGATTCAAAATCTAGTTTAGTATTGAATGGTACTCTGCAAAGCGGATTATGCACTTAGTAAACTGATGATAAGGTCACAACGTACACGTTTATTAAATTAAAATGCTTAATCGTCATTCTTCAATACAATTCGTTATTTTTCTCTCTAGTGCGAGTCATTTTTAAAATAAAATAATCTCACATTAAGGAGAAATTAGGCGTGGGTAGTGTTAGCGAACAAAATAAAAGAAAAACTGAATGGCTCTACTCTGTGTGAAAAACCAAATTTTGAACAAGCTAATACAGAAAATTCTATGAGGAAAAATTGTCAGTGACTAGTAGCTATAACCGTCCAGAAACAGAGTAGAGCAATTCAGTTATTCTTAAATTTACAGATTATACCTTTGTGTATTAATTTGCTTTCTTTCTCTTGAAAATAAAATAATTAATAGAGAACTTAAGTGGTTATTAGGTGTTTGGGAGCGAATACAATTTTTTATGAAATATTCTAGAAATGATCTATTGTGATTTTTGGTTTTAATTTTTTAAAGCTTTAACCTACGAAATATTTCGACACACTTAATTTTCCAATGCAAATAACAAAAATATTGTATTTTCTGAGGTGGAGAAAATACTGCCTCAGGCACGTCAAACTTCGTCAACAAAAATTTACCTCAGGGTGTTATAGCTAGTGGGAACATGGAACAATCTAAAATTTAAGTTGAATAATTGAAAGATTTTAAGCATGCCATATCAACAAGGAATCTGAGATTTAACTGTATTTGCAGACATATGAATATCAAACAATGTTAGAGCTAATAAGGAACCAAATACATAAATCAATCACAATGCGTAGACGGCTCTTTGAAGAGTGGTTACGCTCAAGTCTAAATGATAGAAATTGTGGTTTTATTCCATCCAAATAGACGTCTGAGTCGTGTTGATAACTGTTGAATATCCTGCGGTGAGGCATAAATGGAGCGAGCGAGTGAGCGGAAGGTCAATTGGATGACAAGGAAACTGGAAAGGTTTGTCACCAGAATGAAGGAGACACGTCGGGAGTGCTTTCAGCGGCGCCTAAGCAGCGTGTGCAGCTCCGAAACTTCGGCCAGAAACCATTAGCAAAGCATTGTGGCGGAGAATTGGCGGACATGTCTCACCCGGAGCACGCTTGCTCGCTCTCTCCAGATAAATATAAGTGCAAACATACAGAGTCGGGTGGTACACGTTCATTTACACCGCGTTGAAGCCGCTCGGCAAACATTTTGCTTGTGTTTGACCATTCGCTGATGGCCGCGTTATTTTAATGACGTCGAGAGAGAGAGAGAGAGAGAGAGAGAGAGAGAGAGAGAGAGAGAGAGAGAGAAGGTTAAACGCTCTCCGCGCGACTCGCAATTCCACGCCTCTGTTGCTTTTATGACAGTTTATATTGCGTTAGTTTGAATTCCATCAGCATAATAGGTGGGAGATTCGCGGCACAAAACTCTGGCCTACTTTCAGTGTACAACCTGCAATGATTCATTACCGACCGGTGGAGCTCGTTTGCGCCGGAGCGTATTAAATTTCCAGCGGCGAGAGGCGCCGACTCCTGCTGAAATAGACAGTTGACAAAGTTCATTTTGACTGCTCGTTATCGGGCGCATTTATTTGAAAGAGCCGGGGGCTTTTCGCGTGCAGCTGCGATTTGCCGCCGGCAATTAAAATAATAATCGGAAATTGAGTTGCGAGAGAGCGAGTGTGTGATGGGCGTTGTCGGTGAGTTTGACAATCGCTGAGAGATGTGTCTGATAGATTGGTGGCTAGGGTGTGGTCATGACGAGTGGGAAAACCACAGGGAAAAGCAGCTTTGCCGGCCGTATTAGCAGAGCGCTGAATTTTTAACGCTCACCTGACCAAAAGAACAGTGCGCTGTGTGTGTCCGGCTCGCCTCCTTCGCAGAAACTTTTTATAACGGCGTAAATAAAGGATGACCGCGCGTCATTGTGACAGTAAAAGAAATCCTTCAGGGCAGCGAGTAATTGATGAGGTCCCCAATGAGAGGTCAATCGGGCTCTGTTGGCGGATGCTGGAAGAAAGAAGAAAAGAAGGTAGAAAAAGAAGCGCAGATATGTGATCAGCATCCCTCTGGCAAATGATCTCCACTAAACTTTTCCTCTGCAAGCGAACACTATCCCTCCAATATAGCAATATAGCATATAGAGTAAATCGAGAGGGTTAAATTATCGACTAACTCCCGTATTTTGCGGCCATTTTTACATGTTAAAATGATTTTAAATCTTCACGAAGCATCATTGGATATAATAAATTACACCCTTCCCCAGATGCAAAGAACAATATAAACATGCAAATATCGTAAAGGTATGTATTTTTTCGATAACCTAAAATTTTTTCAGCTAAATATCTAGTCTGACAATGAGCACCAGACGGAGCAAGGAGAAGGACAAAGAATTGTAAAAATTTGCTGAATGACGAGCAGAATATCGGTTTCTTGAGATGAGGATGAGACTTAGATATCGCATTTCAACTACATTCCGATATAAAAAAAAACAATGAAAATTATATTTAAATATTAATATCATTCTTTAGAATCAGCATTAATTGATACAAGTTATAAATCAATGGAGTGATTTTAATTATAATATTGAAATCCCTGAAAACTGTGAAACCGTGTAATATAAAAAGTAAATTTTGCTGACAGGAAAAAAATCTAGTAGTAGCATTTTTGATGTTGTAAGTTAAATTTAAAATCGCTAGAAAAAAATATTGAGGGAAACCATTCTTCATCAGGAGGTGGTTAAAACGAAATTATAGACATTAATACCCTCGGAAGATGGTTTACATTATAGAAAACCTTTTCCTTGATTTTGCATTATTTTATCGTAGATTGTGATTCTTAACATAAAAACATCCTAAATGCTGGTAATTTAACCACTAGCGTATTCTTGTGTATGCAACCATTTCATCAGATGTGCTGCAACGGTTGCCTATATGTCACTAAAAAAACTCATTGGAATAGCAATTATTATTGAAAAAGCACAGTGGCGCATCCCGGTCGTGCAAATTGATTTGGCAAATGCTAAGCTGGACTTGCTTCGGGGCGCACCTGCTGTGTTTGACAAGCATACGTAGTATATTATAAAACGCGAGCGGGTAGCACTGCGATAATTATTATCGCAGGTGCATTTGAAATCGATCGCCGGAGGTGCGTCTGTGATGAATGATTCAGCAGCAGGCCGCCACCGCCGGTGCCGGCCGACGAATTGCTCGGAATCAGCGTCGCGCAAACAGCCCACCCGTGTCAACACACTCGAAGCAAATTGGGGTCCGGCGCGTTTTCGGTAGCGCCCCGACGACAATCCCGCCAGTAAAATAAATCTCTCCACTCGCCAGCCTATGATGCTGGGGGAAAATAACGTCGCACGCAGCCCGGTTCTCACGGTGGAAACGACTTTTATGGCGCGCCTCCCTCTATGGACTGCTTGGATGCACCCTTTATGGCCGCAATTAAAACAAATAAAAGCGGACGCGCGAGCGCTCGTCTTTACAATCTGCTTGTTGTGATTTATTGCGCGAAAGCTCTTTTCGGTGTTGAAAATTGAAATCGTTTACATGCAATATTTATTTCACCAGTTACAATTTCAACGAAATTATTTTATTTGTAAATTGTGCTCAGAAGACTAGGTCAAATTTAAAGTTTGTTTAAAAACTTTGTACATATCGTTTGGTTATACAAATAATGTTTGCTGACTTATATGGCATTCAGGCACCGCAGAGGCACTGGACACAGTGGACGAAATCCATGACTGCGGCAAAGTTGGGAGCAAAAAATAATAGCAGCGAGTACAGTCGCCAAATTGCCACGGCAAACATACTCTAAGTTTCATCTGCGGAATTCTGTATGAAAATATACAAAACGAGACGGGCAGGCGGAGACCGTAGAGGCCGTTTGCGATATTTGGCAAGGATTTCATAGCCAACGTCGTCGACGTCGTCTGCAAGAAAATTGAATTTAACCCGTCCGCGGCAGCTGCACGGCTGGCAAGTGCGGTGTGAGCATCGAGACAAACCTGAAATAAAACAGACAGTCGTTTAGCTCAGTTATTTATGTTATGGCTCTAGCTTTTCTTGTCACCCTCGAGGTGCGGCATTAGGCCCAATTAATTAAATATGCCAAATAATTTACGTAAGCGACGTAATCCGGAATTTGTGCCACTGCATGCGGTTGATTCGCGCAGCAGACAAGATAGTCGGCCAAATTAACCGCGCACACAGGCAAATTTCCGCCGCCACCGACGCTGACTGTGTGCGAGAGAGAAAACCCGATTTGATAGCGTAATCCCTTTTCAAATTTGACACTGCGCAGGCATTGTTTCTCTCTACAATCCGACACAGTTTGCATTGCGGCATCGGCGGCAAACGGCTCCAGCTGCGTGATCCGGATTTGCCCTAATTAAAACACCTATGCACGCATTCCAAATTTCGTGAGCGCTCTGAACTTGACATTAATTGATTTGATTAGAATTTACAAATGCTCACTCTCGCACTTAGCCAGGCTGAATCAAACTAAAATAAATTAATATAATTGATGTTGCGTGTTGTGCAATACAAATTATTGTTACGTGATTTTCATAATGGCAGTCTAAATTTCTTTGAAAAATAAACAAAAAAAAATTACACATGATGAAATTTAAGGATTTTCCACGCAAACAATCAGAAAAAAATCATGCTTGCGTTAAAAACAGCGTTTAATATAAATTAAAATTGACCTTGTTGCTATTTTCCCAAGCGAGACACACAAAAATTGACATTACTCCTTGAGTATACCCGAGTTTTGCGCTAATTTGAAGAGCAATACGAAATTTAAATATTTGAATGTTTGGTTTACAAGAACATGAATGAATGTCGTGAGATAATTTATGTCTTTTTATTTGATACGAGATAAGTGTTTCTTGCAAAATATTTAGTTTCCGTTTGGATGACAAGAAAAGCTGTAGGAAATGATTCTCCATATTGAAAGGGTGACTGCCTGGAGTTTCACTTCGGTCGTGTGGTAGCAAACATCGTCATAAATTCATTGATAAGAAACGACATGCGGTCGGAGGGCTGGATGAATGGTGCTCGGCTAGAGTGGGACACGATTTGGCTCTCACGCAGGCCAAAAGACATCAATCAAATTGCCACTAGCATTATAATACATGTATGTACACCACGTAAGAGGAGAGTGTATTCCTGCCAAGTCACTCTGAGCATGTGTTGACCCGGCTCATATTAATTGATTACTTCCAATTATAATTAAGGGCGAATTCTATGTGTTTTGATTAGGCAGAGTTTTAGCCTAAACTTCTCGATGAATAAAATCTCTGATTAAAATCATTTGAGCTAATGAACCAATTATTTCAAATTCCAAATGCAAGTCAATGATGTTGGAACGAAATAAAAAGATGTATCAACTTGATGAATTTAATTAAAAAAAAAACAGAAACAGAAATTTCACTCAATTCTAACTTGCACCTGAGGCTGTGAACTGAGTGAATCCAATTATTTGCCAAAATGTGCTCAGGGACACTTTTTATTTTGATTTTCCTCCGCCCTTTTTTCGAAAAAACAAGCCCGGTTGCGCTCCGCTCGTGTCGTGCGCGAGCGTGTGTGTGTATGACACCACTCGTTTTGTGTTTAGTGCGTGCGTGTGTGTGTTCGCTAGGGTGCTGCGCTGCGCGCACGATATTTTCGTTTGATGAGCAAAAATGTGCGCCGCCAGCCAGTGGCACAACCAACTTTATTTGTGTGCGTGCTCGCAATGACAAAAACGCCGGTGGGCTTTCGATTTTAATCACTGCTGTGGCGAGCACACAATCGACGCTCGCGGCTCTTCTGCCAACACAGGGCTCAAGTCGATTTGGTTTCATTTTGTGCTGACAAACACACACTCGGGCGCGCAGGTGGCTGCATACAGATGTATTGATGATTGGGGCGTGCAAAACGCACGAGAAATTTGCTTTGTTTTGTGTCGAACACAAATTCACCAGAAAGTGGATTTTTGTTTATTCCTGTCATCAAAACCACCTCTCCAAAATGATTTTTCGAAATTTGCCAACGTTGCCTGGTCTTGAGGACCGTGCGTGGGGTGCAAAAGATGCTTTTGTTTGAAGACTCAGGGCGATGCCTTTCAGTCGAGGATCGCATTTCAGAAGCAAAAGTGTCACCCTTACATAAGTGAAAGCATCTCTTTCACCGCTCTTTGTAATCAAACACCGCACGATGAGGAAATTGGAGTGCAGTTAGGCTCGGTGCAAAACAATTTTCTACTGCAAGCAGAAGCAGGGCGCAAAGTTGTCGTGCCCGAGTCAAACTTTCTAATTGATAGCCGGCCGGAATCTAGAAGTGGGGCTCTTTTATTATCTAGAGCCAAACCACAACTGAATAATGGCTGGGAAATTGAGAGACGGTGAGAAAAGACCTGTCAGGCTAAACTCGACGTCAATCTAATTATCTATTTTTACTTTTATCTCTCCGTGAAATAAATTAAATATCAAAAAATATTTAACTAATTTTAATAAAATAATTCCTGTAAATAAAAGAAATTTTGTTCCTGAATTCCACAAAGAAGATCCACTACTTGACCGGCTAAAAAAATGAAAGCAATGAAAGGAATTTTTATGTAAGCGAACCCTCCTTTTCAGCAACATGTGTATGTGTGAGAATCTAGGCACACTGGAAGCCAATTGAATTTAAAAATGAATTCAATAAAACCACTAATATTACGAAAACTGAACCAAAAAGTTTTAAACACTATACTGAGTATAGGTCGACAGCTTAGTAGATTAGCAGCTTAAATTTAGCGAATAGGACCTCACAATCAATACTATCAAAACTGTTATTCATTTCTAACATTAATTTTTTGAGTAAAATTAAAAATATGAGCATAATACTATAACATAATTGGAACTTATCGTGGGAATGAAATTGGAAGTTAGCTGCTGTATAGAATGAGAGCGTGTTATTTAATTTTTTTCTTTCAAAATTTCACTTGAAGCTAACCACGATGTGAATTAATTTCCGCGTGGATTTTAGTCTTTTGTTAATCTAAATTTCTTAAATGTATTTATTACATTCTTTTTCTGGTCTTAATTTGGGAGTTATTTCACCAGCGGCAAGAATTAATATATATTTATATATAATTTGATGTTTGAATAAAATTTTGGCTGCTACAGTAGGCCTCAATTTTCTGCACCTAATTAAGTGAAACATGTCTCGGGTAGCACACACAAAGAGCCGCAAAAATAAGTACACATAGCACGCGCGCGCGGCAGAGTGGCGTTGTCGCATCTCTCGCTTCGGGCGGCGAGAATCAAAAGAGGCTTCTCTCTTTCTCTGCCTTTTTTGCAACGCGCGCGCCTCTCAAAATACAGGTACATACGTATTCCAGCCAGCTCCACGGCCAGGGGGCTTTGTGTAATGGCTTCATTAGATTGTCTGTTTTCTGTCGCAAGAGATACACTGTGCAAGATCATTAGCTGCAGCACACACACACACAGGCGCAGGTAACAGACCCCTGCTTTCCCTATATACCTGCTGCTTAGCTTTGCCTTTCCTGCCTGCCTTTCCTGCTGAAGAATAAGAAGAAGAAGGAGAGGAGTTGACCAGCGAAGCGAGCGAGTGAACCCAACAGGAAAAAATAACGGGCCCGCCTCCACGCCCCTGACCGTTTTTTGCAAATTAACAGGGTGTTCTTGGAGGAGGAGGAGGAGAGGAGGAGGAGGAGGCAGCCCTACGAATATTCCGCTCGTCTTTGTTTTGCGCGTAGTCAAGATTTTCTGCCAAGTCAAGTGAAGCTCCTTTTCGTCTTTCGAGAAATAATTTTACATGCAGCCTCGCGTTGTACAAGGAAAGTTTCATACCAAACCACTTCTTGATTGCAACTTGCGTATGAATGAAGGAAAATGATGAACGCCTTATTTGAGCGAAAACCATTCAAATTTTTTAGCTTTAATTTAATTAATAGACATGGAACATAATTGAAAGGCACAAGGGAACCAGACAGTTTTAATTAAGAGATTAATTTTTACTGTATTATGATGTACAGTTCATTAATGAGGCGATGGCAAGCAAATTTGCCGTTTCATATCAAGAATTATTCAGAACTTACCCTAAAAAATAATCAAAATGTTCAATTTTGTAAATTTCAATGTTGCTGAAGCTTTTTTGAAAAGTTTGGCAAGGCAATAAAATAATTCATCTGCTAAAGGTAAATTTTTTAAAAACTAGGTTGCATTGGACCTTTCGTTTGACCAAACCTTGTGAACACCAATTTCAAGGTTATCATCTGTTAAGTTTTAAGTTACATTAAGTCATTTTCTGATAATTTTTGGCGCACTTCGTAAATCTAAAACCCACTTTAATGCCTTAAAAATCTGGAAAACCTTCTAAAGTAGTCCAAAGGTACATGTATGTGAAGTTATGCAGAAAGTGGGCATCTCCAAAACCTTCGGTGCTCTAGGGGAGGTTGACACGAGCTGAACTGTGAGCAGTGTTTGCAATTCTGGCGGTTATAACCCGAGATATGGCGCTCAAAATATCTCCTAATAATTAAAGACCATATTGACCTTGACTAATGACCTTAAATTTGGTATTCATTCGATTGTGCTTGATTAGAGGTATTCCAAGCGTACCTAATTTTTTAAATTGCGCTGCTAGCAGTTGATATATTGCTGTCTCATCATCACCAAATAAGACACGTAAAATCTGCAATATTGAACATGACGATTTTCGCGATAGGATTAAGGCTAATTGTCAATTTTTTCCGACTTTATTTGCCCATCCTGAATTTTACATATGTTGTTAGGGATGTTTCATAGTGTGTAACCTGAAATTTTGAGCAAAAAATTCGGGGGCTTTTGTTGGGAAATCGCAATTTTCGAAAATTGAAAACTTCAGATAGTAAATCCGAAATATCAAGGTATCTTCGGTCCAGATTGGAATTTCGATGTGGTTTTTTCACCTCCAGGCGTAACTTTTTGAGTAGAACATGTTTGCCATTGATCAAAAATTTGTAGGTCAAAGGTCAAGGTCACAAATTCGCATGCCAAATGTTTGGTTAAAAATATCGCAAAATACGCCCCCTCGGATTTTTTTCATGAAAACGTAAAAAATGTAGCCCTGAATGCGTAGAATTGAATGGTGAAGAGAAATCGATGGGCACTCTCATAGATCGCGAGATATATTGAATTTAAGGATTCGTGTCGAGCGTCCGGCACGACGACAACATCATCTGGTGATTTTACTTTCGTAATTTACGTCGCAATTTGATCTGTAACCCCACATGTTATGCATATGATTACCTAGAAAAATAAACGAGCTTTCCAGTGGGGGGCTTAAAATTTTGTTTGGTCTCAAACTTTTCAAGTAATAGCGGCGCGCGAAAAGAAAATATAAAATTTTCAAATATTGACATTTTTGCAAATCTCAAAACTCTGGTTCTAATCATCAGAATTGCAACAACTACCCACCGTTGGACTCGTCTCGACCTACCCTAACCAGCTGAATGGCTTAGGGGTGCTTTTACCCCCTACCCCTAAGATGCTACACTTTTTTTACTTTTTTTGAGGGGGTTTAAGTATATAAACTTAGGGGTAGGGGGTAAAAGCACCCCTAAACCTTTCAGCTGGTTAGGGTAGGTCGAGACGAGTCCAACGGTGGGTAGTTGTTGCAATTCTGATGATTAGAACCCGAGTTTTGAGATTTGCAAAAATGTCAATATTTGAAAATTTTATATTTTCTTTTCGCGCGCCGCTATTACTTGAAAAGTTTGAGACCAAGAAAAATTTTAAGCCCCCCACTGGAAAGCTCGTTTATTTTTCTAGGTAATCATATGCATAACATGTGGGGTTACAGATCAAATTGCGACGTAAATTACGAAAGTAAAACCGCCAGATGATGTTGTCGTCGTGCCGGACGCTCGACACGAATCCTTAAATTCAATATATCTCGCGATCTATGAGAGTGCCCATCGATTTCTCTTCACCATTCAATTCTACGCATTCAGGGCTACATTTTTTACGTTTTCATGAAAAAAATCCGAGGGGGCGTATTTTGCGATATTTTTAACCAAACATTTGGCATGCGAATTTGTGACCTTGACCTTTGACCTACAAAATTTTGACCAACGGCAAACTTGTTCTACTTAAAAAGTTACGTCTGGAGGTGAAAAAATCTTATCAAAATTCCAATCTGGACCGAAGATAACTTGATATTTCGGATTTACTATCTGAAGTTTTCAATTTTCAAAAATCGCGATTTCCCAAAAAAGCCCCCGAATTTTTTGCTCAAAATTTCAGGTTGCACACTATGAAACATCCCTAACAACATATGTAAAATTCAGGATGGGCAAATAAAGTCGGAAAAAATTGACAATTAGCCTTAATCCTATCGCGAAAATCGTCACATTTACACGTTTTTTTGCAGATTCTCGGAAAATGCTAGAGAAATGATTCGAATTTCGTTGCTTAAAATGAGTAAAAAAAGGCCAAAACCATCACCCGTACTGTTTGCACAGATACCCTTTTTTTGTTTCAATGTACCACGTACATGAACGATGCTACGAATAAAATATTAAATGTAACATCTTTTACAGGGGAAAGTAGCCGGATCATATGCCTGGCTGCTTTTGGCAGTTGTCAAAGGTAGAAAGGAAAATAGGCAATCGCATATATGGTGCTCTCTCAACTAAAGTAAAGGCTTAGCGGGTCTTGTCGCGTTTCAATATGCCACCGCGACGGCGACGCATTTGCCACAATCCTCTTTAGCAAAAGGGCAAAAATAAAGAGCACACGCGTTGGAGGCGCGCAAAAAAACTACACGCACATCATGTTCGCTTGCAGAAAGGAGGTGGATGAGTCGGGCTGCTTTTTGTTGTTAGCCAAGGGCTAGAGGAGGATAATATAAAAATGAGCCGGGAAAGCTTGGATTCCCTCTCTCCGATTCGCAAGACGTAATAATGGCCAAACACTGTGGCCGCCCGCGATATATGCGAGTGAGTGCGTATATTGCGAGTTGGCGGCGAGCGAAAGCGGCCCCGTAATCACTCTATGGGGAATGATGCACCAGTCATAATGCCATCACTCACTTAGGCGGCGCCTTTTGTCAGCCGAGAAAAGGATTTGCTGCCTCTGGAGGTCTCCCTGGCGCGAGCACTTTTTATTCAATCGCAACTCCAGCTGAGATGGAATTAACTTTCCAACTTCTCCTCGGTCTGTGTGTGCGCTGACTGCTCGCTCCAGCCGAAAACTCGCCCTCGTTTTTCTATTTCGGAGCCGCCGTTGCTATTGCTGTGAGATGGATCGGCCCAGAATCAGAAATTGATTCGCGCTAGCTAGCAATCGCATCAGCGCACGGCTCATATCAAGTTTGCGAACAACCACTATTCCAGCCAGCAATCGCATTAGACGTGATGCGCTGGAAAATTTCTTTTGGCTCGCCTCAGCTGAAAGCTTTGCTCTCGCATCGTCACACGAATTGGCTCAGAGCTTCAAGAAAGGTTCGGCATGTAAGTGTCTTTGGAAATCTGTTCGTTCAATTAATGACAATTTTGAAAATAAAATGGCTTAGCTCACTGGCAAAAAATATATATTGGAAAATTTATTCAGCACAATGAGTTCCAATTGTTGAAGAAAGGGTGATATATTTCAATTTTTTTGGATTATATGCTTTATTGGTTTTATTTTTATATTGTGGCACCTTCTCGCCACTACTGTCCTAATAACTAGTTTGCATTTAACCTGTATTGGCAGGTGGCAGTATAAAGGTGTGCAACAAGCAGTGCACCCTTACTGCACCTTCTCCCCCACTGCACAATCAGACTCGCACCGAAGCAGTCGCAACAAAATGTTCTCTCTCTGGCTAGGATGAGATTTCGTGCGAGAAAATTCTATAAAAGCTATTTCATATAAGACCCGCACTACATACGGGGTAATCTGTAATAATTATTTATGTTCTAATGTAATATTTTCTTAGTTGTAATTATTTATTTTAATTATTTGTAATTTCACAATCTTGGTCTTAACTTTACTACATCAAGCCACAATCCAAAATAAATGATGATATCTGCTAAAAGACGCATTTCTCTGTCACGGCTCCTCGTACCCACACTATAAATTTAATTTATTTATTATGTTCATGATTTTTATCTTACAATAGGTTTAAACCCTGTTCCCCAAATTTGCAATTTTTGAATCCACTATTTTGACGTTTAATTATGAGAAATTATTAATAAAATTTAACTCCAATTAACTCTTGTACATAAACAATACATATCTGGGAGTGCGTGGTAAATGTAAAAACACGCCAAGTTCATTAAAAAGCGTTGATATCATTTTTGAAATTTGCAAAAAGGCTCGCCGCGGCATTTCGTTTAGCGAGAATTGGCCCGACTATGTTTGAGCGGCAGCCGGTATACACAACACACTCGCTCGCCGACTGTTGCTGCTCTTTTTCTCTGCTGTGTTGCCTCGTGCATCCCACGGGAGTCGTGGCCACAATAAAAATAACCGCACGTGGACCACGAACAAGTACATTTTGTCCTTTGCACGAGAGAGTTTATTGAATTAAAGAGGCACTGCTAGAAAATTTACTGGACGTCAAAAAGCACAGCGAGCGTGCAATGTTGCTTTTTTGTTTCCGCACAGCACCACACCGCAACGCCGGCAACACATCTGCAATCACATGCTGCTCACCAGGGGATCATCTGCTTGTCCTCGCGATTAACTGCGCCGCAGTTGCGCTTTTACCTACACAAAGCGTTGTCCTTTTGTGGTAAAATTTAATTCCAAAAAAATGCTATATATATATTTCAGCTGGAGATTTATGTTTTTTTTATATCAGCACACAATGTGCAAAAACATTTAAATATAAGATGATGAATATGTATGCTATGTTTAAAATTTTACATTTAACTTTTTGTATGACGTTGTCTCAAGATTGGAGACGTTCAAGTTAAGCAAATATCGAACAACGTGGGTTTAGATGGTTATAGGGAATAAACAGATAATGAAAGTCCAGAAATATGAAAATGGTGCCGGAAAAATGTTGAAATTGTCCATGACATTGAATTCTGGTGTGATCGGTTGGCTGGCGGAATATTGAGTGAACTTAAATTAAGTATCCTTGGAAATTCGAATTAAAGAGAGTAAATAATTCATCGATCTTTTATTTTTATTTCACATTCATTTCAAAATATAGGAAACAGAAATTTAGGCTTGGTGTAGTTGTTTTGTGTAGCTGAGCTGTATTCTGAAAATTTCAGAACTAGAGTGTCAATTCCACAATTTATTCAGCAAATTCATCTGCGAAACTTGACGCATCAAGCAGTAGGATGTGGAGTGAAATGTCCCAACGGAGGCGGCGTATTTGAGAATTTTGACATGTGCACGTGGAGACTGGCAAGACGGCGGTTCCACACGTACACAAAGCGTGTCTCGCGATACGCACAAAGATAAAATTAAATTAGCTTTTGCGCGCCGCCGCTGCCGCTGCCGCCGCCGCCGTTGCCTTGCGCACCCCTATGATAATGCAGTCGTGCCAGAGATATTGCCGCGTTGAGAGCGAACAGCAGGCTCCGGCAACAATTTTATGTCTTTGCTCCGGGCTAAACGTTTGCTCACCCAATCTGCAACCGACGCGCTGGGGAATCGCATTTCCTGTATTATAGACAGCCGCGAGCGGCGCCGATAACTGCGGCGCCGCAATCTTACGCGCTCCTTTGTCGAGATGCTGCGCTCGAGGAATTTGGTCGATCGACACTCTTTCACGGTTCCTTATGGCCAAGAGAGTGGAAGTCTTTTATCATTGGAAATTCGCGCTAGCAAGCCGCGTCAGCATGCTTCGGCGAACAGAAAATGCTCATTGATAATGAAGTGGGGAGAGACAGCGTAACGATGACACACGTCAAAGAACTTCAATTGATCGTGACAGTCGGACTCAAAACTGTTGGAGTAACCAGTAAAAATGTGCCATACCCTCCAGAGCAGTAATTTTATAATTTTAATTTCAGCAGCATATTTTTTTAATGAAGAATCCGTTAGGGGTGAATCTAATAATTCACCGATTTTTCAATGGCTATCCCCACAGGCAGTTTAATGGAATGGAAGGCTAATAAGTCGAAAAATCATAAACAAGAAATTAATATCACACACTTTCGTACTGTACAACGGCAGTTTCGGCCCCGCAGGCCTCATCAGCAGTACTTTGCCTTCTAAACTGTGGCTATTAATTTTGTTTTGCAGGTACGTACTACTCTAGAAAAAACTTTGAAAGAACCAAAAAAGCTGTACATTTTGTTACAATCTTGCGACTGCATTCCCTGCTCTCCCAAAAGTTATTCTTCAGTGCTTCACAGAGGGGTGGCAAGGGCAGAATCGAACTATCTAGATGGCCGGCTAATGCGTGCCATTTTTGCTGCGAAAGCGTTAATTACATTTTAATGTTGCGGCGGCGGCGGGTGGGTCTAGCGAGCGAGTGAGCGATAAATCTGCCGGCAGTTTTTCTGCTTTGCTGCTGCTGCTCCTTCGCCCCAATGGCGCAGATTAAAGCAAGCGAGGTGAATTATGCTCACTTGTGCTGCTACTTCTTGCTTCAGTGGAAATTCTGCGGAGCAAATGTGCTGCAAAAAGTTTCAATCTTATTCAAATGAAGTGATCTGCGTCTTTCCGAAATAAATATAAAACACACATTTGTCATAGCCACATGTTTAGTTCATTTCTTTTGGTTTTATTAGAACAGAAAATAAGTATTAAGCGCATACGCATTAAACACTAAACGCACACAGTTTAAGTTCTATTGTTGTTTTAGATTTTATAATTTCTCATATACAAGTTTATGTTGCTCAAAAATGCAAGTATCTTAAATTTCAACAAATTACTTTTGCTCTAAAGTTATCAAACCGGATCAAACATTGCTTTTTTATTCTTTCCAAAATATGTTTTCTATTTAAATTATCGTTGCATTGAGTTAAATTCCTGTGTTTCCCATATTCGCAAAACTATTCCTCAGAAATTCCGTTATTAATTGTTTCGGAATTAGCTGGACATGAAACTAACGGAAGCTAGTCAATAATGCAAGTGGAATGCTCTGACGACGGCGTGTAATTGAATTTGAGTGCATTAAACACAGGATCATTCAATTAGCTGTTGGCCGCACGCGAGAGCTCAGGCGCGGAATGTGAAGGCGAGAGTAAGCCGTCGAGAGTGATTTCTGCGTAGGATTCCTCTTGCTCTCAGCAGCGTGCTGATTCCCAAGAGCCATCCATACGCAGCCAACCACCGCATCCATACACACGGCTCGACTCACTGTCAGCGCGCAACTGAACTGACGAGACCCTTATAATATGCCAGAGTGACTCGCCCATCGTATGCTAATTAACAATGAATATTCAGAGGCGTTGATACACGTTGCCTTTTGAGACGCCCTCGCCCTGAATGTCACTCTTCTGTCCTCTCGCAAACGCACAATCTGTGAAAGGGCTGACTGACAGCCATTCATTTCTATTAACACTGACTCTCATAAAATGAGCATGGGCTAAATTGAAGCGGCAAATGTGTGGCTATACTTATATGGAATTCTTACATATTTAATATCTTTTGAATTTTAATTTATTAATTTAAGCACTAGTCTGGCTCAGTGCGGCGAGAGATTATGCGATGGAATTATCATTTTCGCAATATTTTGCTAGTTCATTTGTTGCCACTTTTTGCATCACTTCCTTTTAATCTTTTGTCTTATGTCGTAATGACTGTGGAAGAATAAACAAGTATATTAAGTTTTAAAAACATACGATATCAAATCTCTTGACATGCAGCGTCAAAGGACACTAACATAAATACTAAAATATATAATTTAAAACGCAAAAATCTGAGATTCAGAGTGCTCTTGAAATTTTCGAGATCCTTTGCGACATTAATGAGCAAGCGCTGTATTAAGAGATTGGTCAAAGCATTGTTGCATCATCAATATTAATGGTACTGAAGATTGAGGCGCAAGATTTAAATACTGTGATTTGTAGGTTTTTGTCAATAGCATGTTTATTTAGATTCAAAAAAGTTTTATTATATTTCTCTACAGTAAGAATTTTTAGTAAAATGAAATCCTGGTAGCTTTCCTTGTTCAGTGCTGGTTTGTTAACTGTCCTGCTAAGGAAATTATTAAGTCTCTTCAGTTTAATTTCTTTTAATAATTAAATTTATGTTGTTGTTAATGTCCTTTAATCTGTAGTTTCCTCGTCGAATTTTAGAAAAGCGATATTAATGCATTTTGTGTACTCAAATGTGACCAAAATCCGCCAATTGCGGTCAGCAATTTAACCAGTAGTCAATTAATTAATTAATTAAAGGCACACAGCAAACCACTCCACGAGGCATTTGCGCCTAATTACCTCGCGCGATTTGCAACAGAATTCCGAAATATGATCAAAAGCCACTCCCGCAGGTCGAGGCTGCAAACTCGCAGAGGCTGGAATAAAATTGCTTTGGTAATTATTATTTGCACGATCACATAATTAAATTGGTATTGGAGGCGTCTGGCGTTGGTTATTAAGTGGGTGGGCGAAAAACGGCTACGCCGGGGGTTGTTTGCGCGATAAATATAGTCTCGCCCTCCGTGATAGCAGCCCCATTAACAACCAGTTCTTGCTTCTCTCTGTGCTCTCTGCGCGCTAACAAACACATGCATGGAAATGAGAATACGACTCTGGTCCTACCGCCTGCTGTTTCGTTCCCAACAACGCAGGCTCTTGTGTGTTTTGCATCACGAACACTGCGAATCGCATAAAAAGTACTAATGAATTCGTAGCCGCACCAGCAAAACATGCATATGCATTGCAGAGGGCGCCGTTTTTCTGCGCAAATCGCTTCAGCGATCTGTTGAGGAAGGT
Organism: Cloeon dipterum; assembly: GCF_949628265.1. Taxonomy (NCBI): domain Eukaryota; kingdom Metazoa; phylum Arthropoda; class Insecta; order Ephemeroptera; family Baetidae; genus Cloeon; species Cloeon dipterum. Next base: position 9,678,332 of record NC_088789.1, on the reverse strand, counting down.
AACACAAGCAACCTTTTTTGGTGGGATCATTCCCACTTAATGTTGACCTCTGTGTGTGCGCATGATTAATTACAAATTATGATAGGTCTGTAATAAAAAATATCCTATAGACACAGAAATCAAGATAAAGTTGCGAATACTCACGATACATCTTGTTACTTTACAGTTATTGTCTGTAAATTACTAACTTAATGAAGGAATTATGATTGAATGTGCCCTAAGTATATTTTAATCCTGTTTCTACACATTTAATTCTCAGTCGAAAATGAAAGTCGCATAGTTATTTCCTTTTCTCTGATGATTTAACGAGCTGTGAAGGGAAAAATATTTTGTTGATAGTTGCAAATGAAGGAAAAAGCACACGAGGTTGAAATAATTGTTCAGTTAAGAAAGCTGGCGGATTAGCAGCATTTAATTTTAAAAGAAAAGGTATATTTTCACTCAATCAGAGGACCTTAAAACGTTAAAAAAATAATAAGTGCCAATACATATTGGGTTACCCTAAATCACAATTTTTTTTTTGGAAAATAGTTTAATAAATAAATGAAGACTACAGAATTACGAAAGAGCTGCTTGAGTGCAGCATCGAGTTTTATTTTACAGAGGGATTCCTCTCATGATTTGGAGTCAAGGGAAAGAGCACACGCAGTTGCGAGCACAGTCGTCATGGGCCGCCCCGAGGGTAGAACCGGCCAACTCAAGGGATATGCTCACTTGGAAATCTAATCAAGCAGTGGAACTGGCGCGCAAATGTAATATTATTCTCAAATAATAACAAAAAAGGGCCGAATAAGCAGGCAGGCAAGAGGCAAGTTGAGTTGCGCAGAGAGAGAGAGAGAGAGAGAGAGAGAGAGAGAGAGAGAGAGAGAGAGAGAGAGAGAGAGAGAGAGAGAGCCTACTAGTTCTTCACCGTTTCGTTTTCTTAGAGTGACTGACTTTTTCTGCAGGCGCCAAAGCTGCAAAAAGCCTGAAAAGTTGAGTTAGCTTTGCTGGACGCTGGAAAAGCTCTTTGTGAAATTAATTTTAAACAAACACAACTATGGAGTGGCTGAATCTACAATTCAAATTTTCTACCAGAAAGAAATTAAAAAAAAAGAAACCTCGTCTGATCCACACAATTTTGCTTCGTTAAAAGTTTTAATGAAATTCTTGTCCTGGAGCGGTGACAGACGCAAAACTAGACAAACCTTCCCGACAGCCTTGCGATGCGCTAGAAATTCCAAGTAGTGCTGGAGACGGTAATTGAGATGCACATTTCGCTTCAATAAAGCCGTCGCCTCGGCAACTACTCCTTCCTTTGCATGACATATTTTGTCCTTTCATCTGACTGGCAGCGACACACAAAATAATATTGTGTAACATTTAAAAACAGTAAAAAGCAGCAGGCGCTGCCTGACTGTGTTGGCCTTAAACTACATGTCCGTCTGCTCCACGCGCGCGTTCCATTAAAAATGTCCTGGCTGCTCGCTAGCTGCGCTCATGCTGCTGCTTTGCATTTCTCCGGTATCAGCCTGTATGCCGCTTGAGGCAAAAAGCGCGCGACATTTCTGAAACTACATGCAAAAAATAACACCAGCAGCTCAATCTGAGCTGGAAGGAGCTCTGTGTCTGTCTCTACTCGCTATTTCTGGAAAACAGCTAATTGGTTTCAAATTGTGTCTGTCTAAAAGTTTTAATCTTACTTTCAGTTTTTTCACCTTCTGATGAATTTCTTCCATTTTATTCGTTTTTATGTATTATGTTTGATATGTGAGAAGAGTTCACATTAAGCAAACGGCGCGATGGCTCAACATTTGCAGCTAAATGTTCCATAAAAGGTCAAGTGGCTGCATTTTTAATAAATGGCTCTCTGGCTAGTCAGCACATTTTTGTACGTGCGCCACGTTATTTCAGGACGAGCCCCAAAGTGGCTCGTTTAAATGTGTTGTGATTGATGGCGGCAGGGCGAGCGCACTTTCCTTTCGTCTCGCTTCCGTCTGTTTACTTAGTTAATGGTTTATGCGGATCTCGCCCGCCCGTCCGTCCCCACAGCACCCCGAAATCCGCCCGTCCTCTAACGGCCGCGGTCACTCTTTCCATCGCCTTTGCACAGCGCAGAGATTGTTTCTGCCTCTGCTCTTTCCTCAGCATTCTGTGGGAAGTCTTGAACATTTTCTTCCACACGATTAAAATTTGCGTCTGAAAATTCAATTAAAATTGTTGTTTGTTATGGTTTTAGAGGTCAGAGTTGAGATGTGCTTCTAACCGTCTAAAATGTGCATACAGTTTAATAAATTTAAGGTAAGTTGAAACTAATGGTCCTGAACTTGTAGATGAAAGCTTGTCACGTAAATTGCCATCAAACATTTTGTTCATTTTAAAAATTGCATGTGCGATTTCATTTTTTTAGTAAAACCAGTATATTTTATACCGCGCAAGCTCCCGGAAACCTCCTCCAAAATTTAATGAATATAATATTATATTCAATCTATTTATTTTAAATTACTTTGAATAAAAAAATGCAATTTATCCTAAATGAGGGTTGAGACTTCTGAAAACACAAGTCACGTGCTCATGCAGCTAGTCAGTCTTTTCTTCATTCTCGTTAGACCCAGATAGTGTGCGATCTAGAGTAAAAATGATCATCTGGATGTCCTTCTTGTCAAATTGCGAGAGGCAAGAGAGAAAGAGAAAGCGATCCGTCAGACTGTGCGCCTTTTGTCTAAGTGTCGATAAAATCTTTATACCGGTAGCAGACCGTCCAATAAATACAGTCTCGTGAATAACTTTTCTTCTCTGTGCCCGACAGGCCTGAAATCTAGCAGCGGACTTGTCATGGCTGCTGCCGCCGCTGGATAGTCCTCTTTCTCTCAGCATATTATTTAAAAGGGGAGACGCACGCAGTGGTCCATAATCAATAATGTCGAATTGCAACTCTCTTTCCAATAAAAAAAGAAACCCCGCGGTTATTATATTTCCGCAAACTTGCCAATTACTCGTCGTGCGCTCGCTCAGCCGCTCGCTCGCTGGCTCGCTCTTTTCAGAGAGCCCCTGCGGCACGGAGACGTATGCAACCGGTGAGGCAAATGTGTTCGACAAAAAGCCTGCTTTAGCCCTCGGCATCGCTGTGCACGCAAATTGGATACCTATTGTCCGATTTGTGAGACAAATCGCATGGGTTTTCAATAGGACTCGGGCACATGCACCCTCCGATTCGCCAATATACGCGCATTTCACCGACTGGCTGAGGGAGGGCGAGAGAGAGAGAGAGAGAGAGAGAGAGAGAGAGAGAGAGAGAGAGAGAGAGAGCGTTTCACTTCTTTCCAACTGCTTTTTGTAGAAATCGGATCACAAACGAAGAGCACTTAACGACCAGGCCGGCAGTTTTAATTAGAGAAGTCAATTATCGTGAACGTGCAGATGACTGTAAGGAAATTGACGTTGGATTTCTGAAGTGCACGATGCGTTAAATGGACTAATTGTTCACTGAATGAAAGCATGCTGAACGCTGAGCCGACAGTTAGTTGTAGCCTCTGTCAGAACTTTTTTGACATGACTTTTCTTCCGTGGACATTTTATAAAACAGTTCCACTGGAAATAGCTAAAAAAAAGAATGCATTAACATTTAATTGAGTACTATAAAAAAGTTAAACAACAAGAAGTGACTTACAAAGATGTTAAATAAATTTTTAAGATAAATTTATATCCCATCTATTAAGTTAGATTTTACAGTAATGTGTGCAATACTTTTAAGGCGTTTACTTCATGGCATTTTGACTGGAATTCACTATCGATAAATAATTTAGGAGCAACTAGAAGGTAAGAAATATTGATTCACCTCTCTTTTAAACAATTATGTTCAAACTGATATTATTTTGTCTGGATATGGCAATGTATGGGGCAAAATAGCCGTGCAGAACCATAATAAAGATTACTTTGAAACTAAAACATTTTAATCGTTAATCTAAGAAATATTATTTTAGATTTTCAGTATTGCATAACATTTTAAGTAACATTACACGATTGCTCTATTTTTAAATTTTACTTACTTCCCATTTTTATCTAAATAATGCAACAATTTGCATAACAAAATTGTATCGTCTTAATCGACGGATTGAGAAAACATATCCTTTTATAAAGAAACTCGGCATAAAACGTGTAAGTGCCAAATGTATGTTTAAAGCACCAGAATAATAGTTTAAAATATTATAACACCCCCTTTCTTCTATCGTTTACAGATTAATGATAAATTTAAGATTTGATTTAGGCTGGAATAAAATTAGAGCAAGAAATATACGTCCTCGATTTTTTGTCTTACTACGTCCACGTCATACAATGGTAATGTTCAATTGAAGCAACTTAGGATTAGGCAATGTGGGGTCTCATAATTTTGTCTGCTTTGCAGACGGCAAGGGAATCCAAAATAGTAGCCCAGCTGAAATCTCGCTGCTATGCCTTTGTCTAGCAAATTGAAACAATAATCTGCCTTTTGTCATCACATTCCAGCAGTCTCTCGCTCTCCCATTCGCCGAGACTGTGAGAACTCAATTTCGTTCGCGAAGGAAAGTTGGTGAGCCATCTCGACAGCCAAAATAATATTTAACATCTGCACGGCAGCGACGGCACATAGAGACGAACCCTCGCCCGCTCTCACTCACTCACTCAGCAAGCCAAATTGTAGTTTAACAGCGGCGTAAAGGGGCGTCCCCGAGGGTGCCGGCGGGCCGGGAGTGCGAATCTCATCCCGGGCGCGCAGTGCAATTAAATTTAATTCGTGGCGCATACGAAATGAAGAGGTCATGCGAGCGAACACCAGCGGGAAAGACAGACACACGGCTCAGTCAGCTCACTCTGCGCGGTATCAAGATTTCAATTATTCCAACGTGTGTGTGAGTGTGTGCAGGCTAAAACGGTGCGCTGCCTGTTTATAAATAGAGGAGGGCGAGCGGGCGTGCGCGCGCGCGATCATCATTATTATTAAGCCAGGCGGGCTGGCGGGTTCGTTTCTTCTGCGGGTCGACACCATCGGTTAAACATCATAATAGTTGGATGGTGCCCACCAATTACCGTCTAGCACGCAATCCAAGTTTGCTCGTTAACGTGCAGTCTCAGGCTTGGCGAGAGCGTTTAATTAAATTGTAAATGGAGCCCCACCGACACCGGCACAGCCGAAACGATGAAAGTGTTTGAAATGACTGAATTTTTTGGCCACAGGAGTAATCGTGAGATTAAAAACTTTTTTCGGAGATAGATCATTTTGATAAAGGTGTTTAATATTGTATGCAGCAAAGATAACTTTGACTCTTTTGTCAATATGATCATTAAAACAAGCTGCAGATGTTTGAAAAGTCACACCAAGGTAATTTACATAAATTTAAAATTTATGCCATTTTGTAATGAGCACCATATTGTGAGATCCCATAGTTTTTCAACTTAGTTGTATCGGCCAACACCCTTAAACCTGAACTTGAAAATTTGGCATCTTGTTCAATTTATGAATAATTACATACATATATCAACCTGATATTTTATTGGTAATATAAATTTTGAGTAGGGAAGAAATTTTAGGAACCCTTTTCATAATTTTAGCTTTAATTTATTGCAAGCATGGAAACCATGTACAATTTCCTTTTATTAAACTTTCCACATAGAAGGGTCTTGGCAACCACCTCGGGCATTCAAACAAACTTGGCCCATGTATTGCGTCTACAAAACAGCCCACGAGTATTCTGAACGAATAATTACGAGCTCACAATAACATCGCTCGAAACCACCTCATTATATCGATGCAAATTGAGTAGAAAACGATTTCGCAGTGCTGACTTCAAAGGCGGGTGCACATCGCGCCCCTTTAATTGGACCAGGGAAAGAGCCTTACAAAGCAGCTCAGACCGACGTGAGTCTTGCGGGCCTCGCTGCTTTTTTCTCGCGACGCCGAGAAGAGAGCGAGCAAAGTCATTTGTACACCTGTTTAAACTATAATGAGAGAAAATGTTTTTGAGATGCTCAAGCAAGACCAGAGATAGAGAAAAGTTTTACCCCTTTGACGACGCTTTATGAAAGGACAAATGATACACTATATCCCAACAGCCTCTCTCGCTCCCTCAGTTGCTTTTCTTTTCGCAGACTCACCATCTCGTCGCGTTTTAAAAGCCTTTAGACAGCGTCTCTTTTGAAGATGCTGCAATTCTCGCCATCCGACTCATTAGGCACGATAGTTGTTAGGCTTCCAAACCTTTTCATCGACGTTGACGCACTCATTCAAAGTTTCTCGTTACAGCGCAATAATTTTAAGAGAGGCAATCTCTTTCTAATTATTGGAGGAAGAAGATATTTTGAATGACTTTTCCTCTGTTGGATTGGAAATAAGTTAGAAAAATAAGCAAAAGCTTTTGAAAGAGCAGTAAGATCTTGTAATTTGTTCGATTTTATATACCCGGTCTTAAATGAACTTTCATGAAATGTCTAGGGATAGTGATTGACCTTTATATAATCGTAATTGATGAACATGTTTCCACCTCAAATAAAAAGATCAAAGAATAATTCTGTCGAACAACCGAATTCTCGTTCATTTTGGAAATTTCAGGAGCAAACACCCACCTTCGCGGTTTGTCGGCGGCATTGCGTGAAACAGAAAGCGAACCGATCGCCGCGTCGTCATACCAGCCAGCAGCGAGTGAAATTTTAGCGTCAACTTTGGCAATATCCTTCTCATTACCGGCACCTGCTGTTGCTGCACTTGCGAATCAGCTGGCGCCACGCAACAATTTCGAGGTGCCGGATCGATAATTAATAATAATCCGAGGCAATTAACGAATGAAGACACTCGCTCTCTCGCTTCGAAACTCGTGATTAAGCGGCGGCAGCGGCTTGGATCCGCAGTTTGCGCGCTGCACCACTCGAAAGTTGCCGGAGGGATGCTCTTGACTCGATAATTGCAGGCAGGCAGTCGTCGCCCCCCGACACACAGACCTCATTAAACGCACTTCTAGATGTGCGCGGCAATCAAAAGTGCTGACGACCACAAACCGGAATTTTAATTCACTTGTGCCGCCGCACTTGTTTGGCAAAATTGCACGCGTTGATAATTCCTGTGAAAGTTTTAATTGCTCCATCGAGAAATTCGATTGGCATTTGCACAGAAGGTGGATAGATATTGGAAGTGCTTTAGAGAATTTCCTGCCACGTCAGTGATAAAATACACTCAAATGGTAAATATTCCTCTCTCAGGTAAAATGCTTACGCCCTCATATATAATTAAAAAGGCGGTCTAAATTAATGGCGCAATTAAAGCGAAAGAGAGTGCTGGTGGCGCAGCAATGACGCGCGGATTACTTAATCAAGATGCCAGGCGCGAAATAAACAAATGCTCGCGCCCCGAGCGTCAGCAACACATGTTTCGCCGGCTTTTTGACTCGACAAAGCGCCCGGGCTGCGTCTGCACTTTTTCATCTCGCGAACAATGTAAGTAGACTCAATTTGCGTTTGCCAGCGTACGGTTCGCCAATTTTTGCTGCAATTTCGCCGAGTTGCTTCGTTAATGATCAAAGTTTGCCGCATCAGACTGTTGTTTGAAATAAGTGCGCGTGCCGAAGAGAGCGTTCATCCGTCATTCCAACTGCCTCGTTCCATTTAGTTATCGCTAATGAGCGGAGAAAGGCGGCCGGAATTGTTTAATTAAATTCATACGCCCGTCTGTGTGTACGCGCGCCTCGGTGAACGGCTAAGTGGTTTCATTATTTTTTAATAGATGCCGACCCGCGCGGATGAGTCTCTCTTCCTATCTGTAATGTGAACTCTCGTAGCACCGCAAATTCACTTCGTTCAGTTGAAAAGGCTGGTTGATTGCGCACAATGTAGTACGTTTTGTTTTCTTTGCTGGCAATTTCACAAGAAAAGAGCCAACTAATTATTTACGCTTCATTTTATCCAGTTTTCCAACATGAATGCTCTTAACTCACTAATAGTTACATTTTGGATAGACAATTTTCATTCATACTGCGGATAAGTTATTTTCAAAAAATATTTGAACATAATTAAACTTTTATGTTTGAGAATTTGCCTGTCCCGAGTCCCAAGCCTGAGCATATGATGCAGTCAGCCAGTCATGCATACATCTTAATGGGATGGGAGTCTACAATTTTACATCTGTTACCCTTCATTATTGCGTTGACCATTCGAAATTTTTCATGCAAACACCAAGGAAAAATGATTTGGCGTAATTAGAGTAGAGCTGTAAAATAAAACCGCATCAGAATTGCAGACATATCATGTCCTCAAAACCTCAAACCATAAAATTTCCGAGAACGTCCATTATACTCGTTTCTGCGTTCTGCATGATGAATTTGCGGGCAAAATCATCGTGGTCAACCGGAGATGCAGAGCTTCGGTTGCGCAGAGCCGTCCACAAACGCACCGTGTGGAGAGAGGCAATTCATTAATTAAATCAGCACCAGAGAAAGTTCGCAATCGCAACGAGACGCGCGGTCTTAACTCACGGACCAATCCACCTACGCGGGCAGCCTGTTGTCGATGCGCAGCGGCGTGGAATAACGCAATTTGGCTAATTATCGTTGCGCGCGAGCTAATTCATATTTGGCCTATTTGTACGCGGGTCACATCTCGGTGCGCCGGCAGCGGCCGCTCAGTATGTGTTTCCACCTCTCTCGTCTCTCTCGCTGACGGCACACACGCGCGCGCCAAAGGATGCTAATCAACCTCTGCGGCGGCAATTATATCAGTCGAACCTTGATGAGTACTGAAAACGTGACCATCCTTGCAAGAGTTGCAAAGAACTCTATGAACCACTCGTTGCTGATCTTGTTTTCACTGCCGCAAGAACTTAAAATGTTGCTCAAAAGGCCGCTTCATGCTGAATTAACAAAGCTGTTCCGATGTTTACAGTTCAAGAGTTGAATGTGTGTTTCTTAGTATTTTCTATTTACGTAAATTGCTTTTTGTCAGGATTTAAATTAACCCTGCAGCATAAAAAACGGTTCAAAACTGCAAATTGAGAGGACAGAAACAATAGTTACGATTTTTTTTCTTTTAGAGAAATCGTTGCCAGCTTGAGGATCCCAATGGTTTAGAGGCCTGCCGCATCAAATATCTCACACTGCCAACTACCACGATATACCCTGATATTGCCTCCGCAAAAATATCAAGCAGTGGCATGGTATTAAACTCCTAACCTGTCAATGCCATAATTATGCAAGGTGTTGTAGGGCGCATCTAACACAGCGCTAGGTCTTTGAATTTGTTATTTGATCATAGTTTATCAAATGCAGCTGCAACAGTAAATATCATGCTCAAAGAACCTAGTTCCTTTTAGGGACCTGCCCTGGTAAGGTGGGAACTGCCCCTGTAGCTATGGGAAGCTCTATCAGACAATAAACCCGATTAACGTAACAAAGTAACATAGGGATTTTAGTAAGGATTGCAAGGGGATCCTATTTTCCTTAGGTTTGAGCATAGGTGCTGGAAGAATTTTCTTATTTTACCCCGAATTATCCAAAAGATCAAATTTTCCCCGTCGATGATTTCAATGAAATCAGTGAAGTTATATTTCCATTTCTGTCTTCTGGCCAGAAAGTGCGCTTCATTGCCTAACTATTGTAGTCCGCAAAATAAAATCTCTGCAGTCTTGGCGATACTCGCAACCCACAACGTTCAAGAAGAGAATGCAAAAACACCGTCGGACAAGTTCGCAAAGCCCTCATATAAATGTAGCTTAAAATCTAAAAAGCGCTCGGAATAATTGAATGCGAAATCCACTCCGTCGAAAAATGCAAAAAGGGACTAGAATGAAGAGAGAGCTTTCTGGTACTTCTTCTTTGGGAAAGAAAAAATAATACACAACATAATAATTCCAGCAAAACACACACAGAGCGCTTCTTTCCCTTATAGCCATAGAGAAAGCATTTGCTGGTGAAATAATAAATGAAAAGCCGCAGGACGTTCAGCTGGGGCGTTTTCATGCTCTTTCTTTTGTACGCGCGCGGCTCCCGCAATAATATTGTGCTTATCTGGAGGCTAGCAAACTTTATTTAGACGCTCTCATTCACTCACTCTCTCTCTCTGCGCTGCTCACCCCGTACACAGAGCCTGAAATAAATTCCCACACGGGAGAAAAGTGTGCTGATAAGGTGGGAGAAAATCCCCGCGGCTCGCAGCTGATAAGCAGTGTGTTCCGTGTAAATTGAATATTTATTGATGGGTATCTGCATGCCGAGCCCTCCTTGTGTGTGTTTCCTTGCGGCGACGACCAACAGCAGAACGGCTTCGTCCCATCCTCCTGCAAGAGACGAAGCAACATGCTCGCTGAATGTGTATGTATTGAGAGTGGATGAGTGGAAAGAGAGGATGCGATTTTTATGGCCTCTTTCTTCGCCTCCTTTCTCCGCACTTTATTAAAGAACGCACGCTCCGCTGATGGGGGATCGCATTTGACTGAATGGATTTGCAGCACAAAAAGCCATGCAAATCAGAGCCTTGCCAGAAACAACATTATTTCCTCTCTTGGCACAATGTGCACGGAAGCACAAGCTGTTTCTTCTTACTGCGCCAGTGTATATGTACTCAGCAGCGCAGCGTAAAAAAGCCAGTGCGAACATACGTGAAAAAGAGCCTGGCGGATCGCGCAGAGTGCCAAATTATGCTTTTTTTAATACGTGGCTTGACCTGAATTGATATTGAATATGTTCGTAACAAGAACCGGGATTGAATCATCCCACACAGTCAGATGTGAATTGAGTTGATGATGAAATAAAATTGGTCTCTCTTTTCTCAAAAATCCTTCCCAAATAACGGATCGAAAGGGTATTAGAATTGCTATTTTTATTTTTTTTCATATCGTGGATGTGATTGAAAAAAATTAATTGGAACCACTGACTCATTCGTGGCACAAAATATAATACGAAAATAAGTAGAGGATTTGCCCAATTTTTATACTTGCCATGAATATCATTTTCATTCATTCCATTCTTTCGTAAAAAAAATAAAAATAATGATTGAATGTTTGAATTCTCTACTTTTCCTGTCTAACCTATATCAAGTATCCTCGTTCGATTGTTTTCCATCAAATGCATTTGAACGCCATTTAAACGAGCTAATTGAGAACTCTTTGTGTTTTATCTTATGTCTCGTGTGAATTCAAGCATCCTGGTAAGCTGGCAGGTGCGTGTGCTCTGTACTATATGATTTGTAATTCAAAGAGATTTGCGATTTAGATGTCATATGCTGACGGATATGTATGATACGTCGAAGACACCGCTATGAAGATCTACCACAAAAGATGAAAATTTATGATAATGTTTGATATAAGAATATGACTATAAGTGCTCTCACCAACCACTGTCAGTATTTTGAAGAACATCTTTTTCAATTAATTGTACAAACTATATACATTCTTAAAATTTAAATTACCGTCATTTTGAATTTCTGATCCAAATTCAACGAGTTGAGACAAAAGTTTCACTTTATTTTTACTCCAGATGAGATGGATCCTACTTCATAAATTCTAAACAGAGCCATATCGAAGGACTGATGTATTAATTTTTGATTATAAAAATATCCTGTTGTCGCTTTAGTGGTGTTGCACTGGTAAGTCTTCACAGTTTTATTGATAATAAGCATGCAAAATATTGGAGAACACAATTAATGTACTAAACAAAAACGACGACGAACAATGACAAAATAATAAACCCGCTTATCGCTTTAAAAGACTTTTGTGCTTCAAAATAAATACAAGTTTGAATCGGAAGAAAAAATTGTTGTATGCTCTAGAGTTTTAAAAAAGAGGGTTCTGAATTATTCAAAAATCCCAGCGTGAAATCTAAATCCTGAATATAAATATATGACGAGGTGCAAAAGCGTCGATTACAAACGAGATCTTACTTTTTTATGGGTATTTTTTTCTTTTCTTGCTCTCAGACGGCGCTGAGTGAGAGGAGTCTGGATGTGAACAGTGAGAGAACAAAGTCCCTAAGCTGATTTTGCGCATACAAAATGAACCTGAAATGTATTTATCTTTCTCGCTGCACGTCCACAGACAGGAATTCAAATATGAAAAGTTCAGAAAGAAGAAAGTTGCCAGGCACAGGGTGGCATACGACATTCTTAAGTTCCAACTTTCGATTGTGATTCCTGCTGAGCAGTTGCAGAATTGTCGCATTATCTGCGATGGCATTCACGGGTAGAAAGAGAATATCCTTTGACGCTGCCGATTGACTTTTGGTCGCAAGGAAAGTGGCGTCTCCAATGTGTTTCAGCTCGTTACAATCGGAGCAAAGTGCCATTTGGCTTGTGCCGTGCCAACTCGGCCGACTCAAAAGATCTGCGCTGGCTATCCATTACTCACCGACGAGATAGGACATTCGATTTTATTTGAAAAATTTATCTTGTCCCGGTGGTAAGGCGGCAGAACAAAAAGATAATCTTCCTAGCGGCCGGGAAAAAAACGCTATACAAGACTTGCTGCTGCACACAATCGTATTGGGGCCGAAAAATAATAATCCCCTCGCTTGCTGTCAAAATGAGAAAATGAAAAATGTACACAGACCAAATATAAAACATATCTCCTCATATCCAGCGAGGAGAAAATGAGTTTTGCCTTGCTGCCTCGCTCTAGAATGAAACAACAGCATTTAGTTCCATTTAGCTGGCGCTCCGTGCACCTGCGTCTTTTCATTTTCCATCGCATCAATTTAATATTACAAGCCTCAGGAGCCACGCGTTATTCTTTATACTTACACTGCTTTTTACTCGCTATGAAGTTTCTGCCACAATTCCAATCTTAGGGGGATTTACGGTATTTCCGATATTTCTGAAATTTGATTTTTTTTAATTGAGTCATAATTTTATTTCACCATCATTTCCATTTATTTTATTTTCCATAATTTCTGAAGAAAAAATGTTCGAGCCATAGCACTAAGAATTCAAACCAAACTATGCTGTTATGATTTCAAGCGCAGCAGGAACTTTCTATACCGCCGTCATATCTGCTACAAGAAACTGTATGAGAACATTGCACCCGTGTCTAAAATACTATGCTTGTAAGGATTGGTGTACATTTCGAAGTAAAAATAATAAGTTAAGCAAGATGCATTCTGCGGCCTCTATCTCTATCTGTTGCACGGCCGAAGGACGGACGGCCAAATTGAGCCCGCCATCGGCGATAAAGTACAGCATTTATTGCCGATTGGGCCACCCGCACTTTTCCAGCCAGGATCGATTTTCCTTTACGCTCTTCCTCCCTTGCCCAAGGCTAATTTTCTCGCAGAAACTTCTTCGCACCTGCTCGCCTGAATTCCTATAGGAAAATCCATGCATGCCAGCAGCAGTCGACTCTTCAAATATCAGCACGATATGAGCACTCGTCGGCAGCAGGGTAGCTATAGACACGCGCAAAATGTAGAAAAGAATATAATGCAACGGAGAGTGCTTGTATATAATTTTTATTTACACAATGAAACCGCATAGCATATAATAGTCTAGTGATTTTTTACAATTATTTATTCCATTTTATTGCATATTACATATTTTTCATCTAAAATGTTCAAATCAGCATTCATAAAAAATTGCTTTCTGAATATTGATGTACAAGGACGTATAGACAAACTGGTTGAAAATCACTTCCTCTGACCTTCTTCAATAAGCGCTGAAACGTTTTTTTAAATCCAATGTAAGTTTAATCATTCGGTCAATACAATGAAATTTTTAAGATTCGCAATCATTCAAGCTTCTAATTTTAAGTTATTATATCTCTTTGTATAGTCTAATTTGCTCCAATAATTGACCAGATGTTTTCTCATCCATTAAGTCCCAAGTTTACATATTCTCTCTTAACAAGCAACCACATTCTAGCAAATTCATCAAGATCACAGTTATGTATTTTTTTTAAATTGTTCTCCTGTCTTAAAAAATCGACGCTGCGCTGACATCAAAATTTAACCTCTAGTAGCACGACGTTGGCAAATTACAAAGTATTCAAGTCCATGGCCAGGTCCGATTGAGTTATGTGCCGCGTGTTCACTGCAACAGCGACCGTCAAAAATGTAATTTAGTTTTTTATATTCCTTACTGGCATAGAAACAAAGGGGAGAAAAGTAGGAAAAACTCAAGATTACAGGCAACTCAACCTCATCACAAAGCAAGCATGCATGCACGAGTTCACTTGGTTGATTCATTTAAGCTGTTGTAATTGCACATTATCATGGCGTACCTTTGTAGAGAACTTCTCCGCGTGTCGGGCACTTTTCAGTTGGGTTCTGCGAACAGAAGAACCGTGTCAGTTTGAATTAATTCACGAATTTAATGCCGCAGTGGCGCCGCCAGTTGCGTTACTCAAGGTAATTATTCCTCGGGGCAACACACATTTCTGCCAGCCGGATAATTAGTTATAACTTTCTCTCCGGATTTTCCTCGGCAGCTCACTTGATTTTTGCCGAGACGGAAAAAGTTAATAGTTGCTGGCTGTGTGGACGCGGAATTGCTTTTATTCGGCGAAAGCAATTCGAGTTTGAGAGTTGTGAAAAAGGATTTGGTCGGTTCGTTAAGCAGCGCCTTAACACCGCAATCTCATTCGCCGCTAATGGCCTGATACGCAAATGCTCATTCGCGCAAAATGGGCCGAGTTCGCGTGTTTGCCGCCAGTGCAAAAGACACTCACTTGGTGGCTCTTGCCGTCGAAGTCAATGTTGGTCCGTATCGTCCGGTGGTGCAGGGGTTGCAAGGGGCGCACGTTGTTGGCCAGTGGGGCCTTTGGTGTTTCTTCGGGACCCTGCATCAGCCGCCGAAGGGCGTATAACTGTCAACATGACCCAGAGAAGAAATTTAACTTTGGGTAAATGACAAAAAATGCACATCCTAATATTAAAAAAAAATTAACTCAGATAATTCAAATTTAGAAAGGTGGAACAATATGGGCTTAATCTTGTAAAAATATATTGCTACTAATCTTTTGTTTTAAAAATTCACTTTTGTGCTATCTGTGATTTCACAAAAGTACTTCTTGACAATTTATAGAAATGGTTTTGATTTTGAAACAACCTTTTTAATATTTCATCCAAGGCGTTAAATAGTGAGCTGGTGTGGTTAAACCAGAACATTTTACCTCTTGCTTTGTAATGTAGATGGGTTTATTGAGGACGACCCAGATGGCCGTTTCCCAGCAGCCAGGGTGAGTGGTGGAGCCCTCATAGGTCATGTAGTAGTCGGTGTCCGGCAGAAGGCTGCGCAGCGAGAGATATCGCACTGGCGCGTTGGAGCCTGCAAAGCAAGCAAAAAGGACACAGCACCATTATTTCCACCATTTTTCATTCTCGCTTCCATTTTTCATGCATCGCATCAGCACACTTAATGAAATGTTTCATTACTCGCGCGCTCGCCGACTAAATATACACATATTTACGGTACAGCGGTGGCAACGTGGTGGCGGGCAATAATAATTGCGAGCATCAATCAAGTCGGCAGATGGAACGCAAATCGCATTCATCATCCTGGGAATGGCGATTCTCTCTCGCACTCTTTTTGTGAATTCAAATATCATCATCATCACCATCATCATAGAGACCTGCTGTCTGCTTTGATGACGAGAGCTCTTTACCGATGACACCGACACCCGAGGGAACTGATATTAAAAATAATTTTTCCCACTCTTTTGTGCTCAATTTATCACACGCTTTCCAATGAGTGGCTATTTTACTGGCATGCAGGGCAATTTGAATTTTAATGTCATAGGTCAGGACATTTTGCTGGATAAAGATTTATATATTGAGTTGAACCTTTAATCAGCGTAGAAAAGTTAAATGCAAAGTTAAAGTAGGACTTCACCTTTGCTCCGAGGCAAATACTAATTTTAATGAGGTTCCAAATAGTTCCACCATCGTTAATTTATTTATCGTTTTTTTATATTTTTAGCTGAAACTCGATTTTTCTATTTCGCACCCTCGTAAGAATGAACTTTTAGAAAAAAAAACACAAAAAGCATTCATGCTAAAATTATTATGATTATTTATGCATTATTTGTAATTTAGATTTCTTTGTCACAACAGATGTGCGGTTGACACATATTGTACAAAATCCACAATGGGCGTAAGAAATGAAAATTTCAATTGCATAAAAAATCGCACTGCTGGAATTGTTCAGACTTTCATTGATTTTATCTGTTGTTTTGCTATGATATTAAGAACTTGCAATATAAAAGATAAAAAGTTGGTGTCAAATGGTTTTTTAGCGAAAAATAATAATATAATAATAATAATAATATTCTGCAGCCAGCATCAGGGTTTTGAAAATATTGACTGAAAATTCTCTAGCTTTTATCTTCCTTTACCTCTCAATGTTCTTATAAAATTACTTTTTAAGCTAAATAGAAGGATTAAATTAATACTTAAAAGCGCTTTACGTCGGAATTTCTGGAATGGAACTGTTAATACGCTCATCAACATAAACGTGTGATATCACAATCTCGAATAACACCACTTTAGAAATTGTCTCACCCACACTTATTTAACCGTCTCACTCGCTTCTGTAACTGCTGTAAATAGGTCATGCAATCGCGATTTCCCCGGACGAGTGTTTAATTGACAGACAAGTAAAGCTTGCAGGCGACGTTGTGCGATTCATCCGAAAGATATAATACTCGCTCCATTACCGCAAATAAAACACGCGAGAGAGAATCCGGCACACAAGAGAGAGAGCTCATTCACTCACACATTTTCATTCAACGTTGGCTCGTTTTGCAAACGCATTCACACGACGGCGACTGACTTTCGGCGTAATTGTGCTTCGTCGCGCACAATGTGCACCCGCTTCCCACCAGCGTGACACGTCGTCGACGCGCACACATTTGCAGCGCGGCCGAGACAAATCATGGCAGCGCAGGCAGAACATTAGGAATGCGCTATTTATCCCAGCCGTCGCGCCGAGTGCAAAGCCGGCGACGAGAAAAATGAGTTGCACGCAAAAAAAGAAACAAGGGGCGCATATTTCGCCGCAGCTCTCAGAAATAATATATTTGGCGTTATTACCCAAACAGGGCCTGTACATCATGTAGGCCATTTAGCGTCTTGGCTGCCGACGCCACCGCGCTAGCTGCTATGGCGTGCGTGCGTGAAGCATGCCTTTAAAATAACCCCAGCCCGGCAAGCTCAGCTACATCGTCGCAGCATTTTTGTGCCGCGTCTGCAGAATGTGTCGCTCCAGACTCGTCGTGTGTCATCTAAAAAGGGACGGATTTACAGCGAGAAACAAAAATACGGCTCAAAGATTGAATTCCAATTTTGTGTATTACGTAATTGAATAACCGTTTTGCTTTAATACTGACTCTATATAAATTGAGTTTACATGGTAATTATTTCTATTAAGAGAAGTTCTCACATAAACTGCAAGGTAAAAAGAAGATTAAAAACCGGTGTATTTTATGTGCGCATTCTTGTCGTCTTCTATCATGGCACTTGTGACATCAAGTGGAATTAAAGCAGGATTATTTGTACAACGCTATTCATGATGAGTACTTTGCTTTAAAAAAAAATTTCCGATTTTGATTGCGAGTAGCGCAATGTGATTGCAGCTAAAGTCGAAATTGGATGATTTCTATAGATTGTTCAGCATTGAATGCTATAGATTATATTGTCTATACTTTACACCTTTTGCAGAAACAATTTTAAAGCCCGAGATCAATTATTGTATTTATTTTTCAAATAATTCAGATGAATTAATGACAGTGCGGGAAGAGATAACAGCTGTAATTAATCATTTTTTCACTATCTTTCCAGTTCTGTTCACAAATTCTTGCTTAAATTTCATTTTAATAGTTATTGTTTTTACCGTATAAGAATGATAAACGCACTTAATTCTGATCAAATATCTACAAATCTTCAGTATGAACCGTAAATCCGGTCTCTGTCTCGCGGGTAATCTTGCTCGTGTGTTTCGCGCCGCGCTGCAGCAGCAGGGACACCAAGCCCTTTTATTATGCCACTGTACATAACACTCAACAAACCGGATTTCATTTCGCAGTCTCCACGACTCATTTGGCAAAAGTCGCTTGGGCGCTCTTTTTAACTTTATGACATCTTTTGTAGGCGACCATCTTTTCTCGCCGAAGTGACGACCCATCCGGCCGCGTCGCACCAGCCAGCAGCCAGAATTAAACAAACTCGCTGCTGATAATTTCGCGCGATTCACGCCGAGTATGGAAGAGAGGCAGCTGCTTTTTACGCTTTTTATTATCAACAGCACGGCTAGAGAGCGCCCTGCTGCTTTTTCACTCTCGTTCTCTTCTTTTTAATTAAATGAACATAAAATCAGGCCCATTCATGCCGGGATTAAATTGTGAAGCTGGCTGCCTCGCTGCCGCCACCGCCGCTACAATTTATTCGCGTCTCTCTCTCTCTCTCTCTCTCTCTCTCTCTCTCTCTCTCTCTCTCTCTCTCTCTCTCTCTCTCTCTCTCTCTCTCTCTCTCTCTCTCTCTCTCTCTCTCTCTCTCTCTCTCTCTCTCTCTCTCTTTTCTTTTCGCCGGGGCCCCTCTGGAGACCTGTTTAGCATGCCGCGCGACTGCTGCTCCGACAACTGTCCACCGCCGCTATTTACTCGTCCCCCGTGCGGGGCCCTCCCGCGGGGGCCGCGGAGGCGCGCAATTAATAACAATGACGAATAATGCATACAAATTGCGCATTTGTTTCCCTGGTAGGTCGCGCCGGGACCACTTTCTTATTCACCGGTTTTAATCTGAAATATGAACCTTTTAGAGAGATTGCAATTAGGAAAAAAGCTGCAGCTGAACATGGCGCAAAGCTCTTTTGCGAGGCTGATTTTATCCAGTGAAAAAATCAGTTTTATTTTGGTGGTTGCTTTGCACTTGTTGCGAAATGGAGAAAATATTTATGTGAAAACTTTAACACATAAAACAGGCTCGTACTTGTAATTTTAGTGGAATTCAATAGTTAAATATTTAAACTCATGGTTAAAAACTATGAAAAACTGACAATCTTTGTTTCCGTTGAATGAAAATACCCTAAACGGTCGATTGAAATGAAAATTATTTGTGAATTTTTAAGAAAAGTGTTTGCAAAGCTTTGTTCTTTCCAAATAGCATTGTTTGCTTAAAATGTTATTTTATTTCGTTACAAGGACTCCTGGGGCACGCTACATTGGATAGATATCTTCTTCTTTGAGAGAAAAGACAGCATGCCATGAAAACATGATCCGTGCTGAAATTTTTGAGTAATAACCAAAACCCGAATTTATTTCAGCTTGGCCATTTTCATATTCATAAAGTCTGATTTTTGAGAAATCAATTCAAAACTGCCACTTACTTCATCTATTTTTTTTTAAATCTTGACAGAATAAGGAATAACAGGACTTCATTCTTTTTTGCTCTTTTTATCCCTGTCCGAGGACCGGGAAGGGCGCGCACTGCACTAGGAGGAATTTGCACGAGGAATATTTGTTTCTTTCTTTGTGTAAACCTAAGGATAAACACATTTCTGCTCAGCCTACCATGACGGCGCAGCGCTGCTTCTAACGCCCACTCTGTGTATGCAAAATCTCCGGTGGTCCCTGCAGATTCGAGCAAATTTATTCAATTATATGATAAGCAGTTATCCGGGTCAAAGTTCATTCGCTGCTGTCTACCGTTCTTCTCCCCGAACGCACACGGAGTAAAAAGGTTGGGAGCCCCAGAGGGATCTCGCGGGTATGCAACACGCGTGATGCATCAGTCGTGCGCGCTGCATAACTCGCAAAGAGGCAGGCGACCTCGTTCTCCAGCAGGAGCAAAAGCAGGCAGGGCTTGCTTGCCATCAAAGTGGCTAGAAAGGCTAGAGAGAAAACGTTTGAAATCACGGCAAGGGCTTAAGATCTTTGAGCGTCACCTTTTATGCATGAACTGGCTGCTATTTTCCGACACGAGGGAAGTAGATCGCACGAAAATTCCATTTGTATAGCAAAAAGGCATGCGCTGCAATCATAATAAATTGAAATCCGCGTTCTACCAAGCAAACCCCCCTGCTTTTCAATTTCTGTGTAAAATGTGTCTGAGGTAAAACTTCGCAGCAACAAGGACAGAAAAGCAGATAAAGCACCCATTCAGTGCAGGATTTCCCTTGTGCGCGGCGCCGGCTTCAGATTGCAGCAGAGGGGTGAAAGACGCACTCACTTAGTTCGCTTTTAATTGGACGTACGACGTGATTAATATAGCTGAACCGTGGAAGATGCACTCTCGGCGGAAAAGTGGGTCAAGAAAGAATCCTGCATATTCATAAGAATTACTCTCACTCGTACGCGGAAAAATTTGTATATTCCCGCAGCTGCCGAGCTCGCTGCGCGGACGAGAAAGTGTCGGGTGAGTAATGACGTGTCGCGCCCGAATTGTGTAAACATTTATAATGCGCCGAGAGAAACAAATGTTCCGCGATCTTGAGTGCAATTTGTCTTCAATTAAGGTGCCTGTTGGCGGGGGGAAATTTATTTCTATTGAAAATTCACCGGGCTCACGCGACGCAGGCCAAGCAACACGCGGCAGTTTTTATTCTCGTTAGATTACGAGACGGAAAAACGTGAGTGGGGAACAAGTTCATAATTTACTTCATACAAGAGCGTGTAATAAAACTCGGAACACTATTATCGTAATGGGTACGTTCATGCCAAAATTTTAGCAAACGTGACTGTTGAAATGAAACTTTGATAATTGGGCTTCGCCTCAAAAAATGAGTTTTAGTTTTTTCGATCGGAAAAAACCTTTATCCAACCCTTTCATGAAAGTTTTCTTTTAATTTCGCTTCATGGGGTTTTTCGCCCGTGGTGTTTTCGTAATATCAGAACTCCTGTGTACCTTCGTTTGCATTTTTCCCTTTGAGCCGAGAGGAACGAAAAGGTGTCAAAAGATAAATGCTGAAATTCCATCCAGTCGAGCGAATCTCCTCGCTGTGGATTAAATTTTTCGACGCCACGTAATCGGTCGGGAAACAAAATAGCCGACCATTGAGCCGCTAATGGTATATTGAGCCTCTCAAAATATAAAAAGGCTTTCAGAGGCGCGCGCGCGCCGAGCGGCTGTGCTACTGCTGCAGGCATATAATGTGTCTCTTCACATACTGCTCACAAAGGCGGCTGCCTCTCTATATCCTATCCGTCGGCACTTAAGAGGATCTTTTGTTTAAAAATTGTAAAAGCTACTTAGAGGATTAAGAGTCGGGCAGCAGCTAGCTGGGCGCGATGCACCACGCTCGATTTTTCTCTTGCACAACCCTTACTCACAGGGTCTCTTTTCTGCTCATGTGCTTACCTCGATAAGTCAGCTTGCTGAAAGCGCTCGTCAGCACTCGCAGTTCAGGATTTGGGACGTCCCCAACCTGCAAAATGCAAAAAATTTCCGTATCTTTAAAAACGCAAAAAACAATCAGATAAGTCGTGCGTCATGATAAGCTTCCAATCGAATCTAAATTAAAAAATATTTTGCATGAAGTCAAACTTGGTGCTGTTTTTGCAATGTAAGAATAGAAGCTGAAAATTAAATGAATAGTATCACACTAATGAAAAAAAATGCACAAACAGTTAAACAAAAAGTTTAAACATTATCAATGCTCAAAATCCAACTTTTCATAAATATTCTCTCAATGTCAGTCAACCATGGGGTTGAATACCTCATATAATACCATTTTGAGCAGCATTAATTTATTCTAATTCTTTGAATGAAGTAGATAGGTGTAACTCTGAAATATAACACTCTATCGATTAGGGAATGTTGAATGAAATCGAATAACAACAGTTTTACATTAACGAAAGGACGATTTCGTGATTTTAGCGTATTTTCATTGCTTAAAATAGCCAATTATAGCACTGACGCAGTGGCCATTTATCTGATACACTAAAAATGATTCTTAATCATGAAGCCATATAGCTCGTTTGTCATTATTTTGCTTGTCCACACCATATTACAGCGATTAAACCGAATTCTGTTTACACATGTGCTAACAAAGTTTCGTTATTAGAATTTTCCTCTATGCGTGAGCGTTAGCAGCTAAATCAGTTGCTCACAATCCTGGAAAGCGATTTTACTACGAAATTATACCATAAAGGACC
Organism: Cloeon dipterum; assembly: GCF_949628265.1. NCBI lineage: Eukaryota > Metazoa > Arthropoda > Insecta > Ephemeroptera > Baetidae > Cloeon > Cloeon dipterum. The sequence goes on along the minus strand of NC_088789.1, from coordinate 9,656,266 downwards.
TATTGAAACTTTTTGCGTGATAAATAAATGATTTTCAAACTAGCCGAGGGCCTTTAAAAAAGTAATTTTGGGGAAATTGAAAAGGTTATGTGTGTTGTTAGACTAAACGCGCGCGGTTAATTGTTAGCAAGCGCGGTGTTTACACATTAGAAGGACCATAAAGCAGGCGCTAATGTGTTTATAAGCGTGTGTACCATGTTGCTGTGTGTACGTTTGGTATACTGCGTTTACCTGTAGCATGAGAGAGATGGCCGCGATGCCGTGCGGTCGGTGCTGCGCTTCAGTCATGTTCCGGTACAGCTCGCTGTTGTAGCCGTATAGCTGCAGCTGCCAACACAAAACAGACCTTTGTTTATTAACCTGGCATGGCGCACTAGTGGTGCACGAGAATGGTTTTCAAATTGGCTTCCTATACTGCGCAGTATCGCTTCCACTGCGCGAAATGGAATGTATGATTCGCATCGATGAACTTGTCGAACTTATTTGAACTAGCAGTCAAAGTATTTATAAACATTATTATGACCCACAAGGGGTCTCACCTTCTAACCACAAATCATTATTTTAAAAATTGTTGGGATTGAATTCCACTTACTTAGACATTAAATTAAAGTATACGGAGGACAAATAGAAAAGCTTTTACTTTAGGAACTTTTGATTATACTTGGTTTGAAATGGATTATTTATAAATGGAAAATTGTAAAAAAATATATTAATATAAAACATTTTTATTGATTTTTTTCTTCCACTTGATCCTGAATTCTAGTAGACGACCTGTTTACAATTGTATTTTTACAATAATACTATCGTTATCATCTATTAAATTTTTTATAACTGGCTTCACTTGAGAACCAAAATAATTTATACAGTTTCTAATAATTTTGGAAGCATTACTTTGAAGTCATTCTAAGAAAATACATAATAATCACCGACTAATCAGAAGCAAATCATGCAATGTGGCTACATTATTAAGTATATGCTGGAATTTAACTCTGTGTAAACCTTGTTTTCATTGAAAACGATCAAATATTATCACACGCAATAATTCTTTTAGAGCACATTCCACTAGTGCATCCACAGCAGCAATTTGCGTGTTATTGGACTAATTACCGCTGCCATAATTAATAGCCCCGCAGGCTTTCGCGATAATGCAGTCTCGTTCTACAGGTGGCTGCAAAGAGTTCGCCTTAATTCTCCTGAAAGCGGCCGCCGCTGCCTCCGCCGCCGCTTTTTATTGGATCGCGCGCACTTAATAAACTCTCGACCCTTTACCTCGACTGCACAAAGGCCTCAACTTTTAGTGCCAGCTCGCAATTTTATCGCTCCAAATTAGTCTGCTAATCGCTACACAGATCTGCGCTTCGGCGAAAAATTTGCGTCGGACACTGGGCGCTCTCCACGAAACTCTCGTTCATACTTTACCTTGCGCGTTCAGCGTCGTTGAATTTGCGTTTATGCGTTTCCAGCCGGACAGATTTGCACGTATCATTGAGTTTTGACATCCGCTGGGGTAGCCGAGCAGGAAAATGCATCTCTCAACGAATCACATAGGTAGAAAAAAATGGAAATTTTACCGATGTGTGTGCATGTGAAGGAGAATAAATAGGGCACCGGCAAATACTACACGGCGCATGCAAAAATAAATAGCTTTTCTCTCCCTTCGCCATCTCCGTGTGTGGAAAAATTCAAGCATGCAAGGCAGCCATGAAAAATTCATGAAGTCGATAGTTTATGGCTCTCGCAGGGTGAGTTAGGACTCACTCAGGCTCTCGATGAGCTCGAGTGACTGAATGCATCCGCCTAGCTCACTCAGAGTGCACAGGTGGGCATGATCAGCTAAGTGCTTCACCTCGTTCAGCTCCGTTTAGCACCAGCGCGTGTCTGATACGCAAATTACTGCACGCACTCCCGTACGCGTGCACTGACAACGAGAGAGCTATGAAAATGGAAAAGTTCAAACTGTTCGCTTATCTTAGTTTGTGAAGGTGTTCGTTATCGAACCGATTCACTCAGTCTCTCGTGTTGTGTGGAAAAATGCTGATGATATTAAAAAAAACAGCTTGATACGTGATACGCGAGAGGTTTGATTGGAATAGGCTTGACTCGGCGATAAATCACCAAAAGAGACCTCTTTTACCTTTATGTAGAGGTTCAGCCAAGGTCTGTGAACATTGTTAATATCTAATCATATCTAGGGTCGATATATAAAGAACTCTAGTTATAACTTCCGTAGGTGAGAGAGTGAATTCAAATTTCTAATAGTTCAAATAATGGGTTTAAAAATTTCATGAATGCACTCACTGAGAAAAACTTAAATCCTTAATAGCCAGTTTTATTTTACATTGAATTTATTCATTTAATGTGTGACAAGAACTTGATAAATCTGTCTCCCGCTAAAAATGTTGGCAAAATTTCAATTTCATTTTAACTATTTAGAAAACAAATAATTTTGCTCCAAACTTGTCGATTTTCTTTTTTATAAGGAAATCTTAAAGGAGAATAATTATGATTCATTGCTATTTAATTCGATGCAATTACTTGCTTAAATATTAGGATTACAAAATGTCAACTCTTTTTAATTAGCCTGTTTCTGAGAGAAGAAAACAGTATTTTTAGTTCAGGGATCAAAAACAGGCAAAAAAATTATTAATTTTTAAGCATATCACTCCTTGTATGAATTTTGGGGATTTTTCGGATTTTGGGTCCTGAACACTAGGTTTAACTGAGATTTAGACAAAAATTGATTTGGAGCAATATAATATATATATTCTTCTAATTAAAATGTTCTTTCAGAAACTCCCCAAAAAGTGTAAATATAATTGTAAAAATTGTCAGTTGACATGTAAAGGGACAAAAAAATCAATCGACACAAACCTCTAAGTTTAAATATATTTAGACCATTCTTCATTGGTCAAAATAATCTCAAATTAGTCTTGGAAACTCTTATTAACATTTATCCAGCTAGATTTTTTTAAACACAATCCTATAGTTGTCCTATTACAACGTACCATAAATTTTCCTATTCATCGCATTATAACAAGGTATTGTTAATTTGAGTAATGAGAATTGGCATACACGTGAAATGAGAAAATATCGATTATTTTCATTAAACTCGTCTCAATATAACGTCTAACTCGCTTGACTTGGACTCCATATTTTATCTTATTTATTCAGAGAATTTCCCGAAATATCGCACGCACGAGAATTTTCACTCAGTGTAGCAACAGCAATGACCCACAAAAAGAAAAGGCTCCCCCGTCGCAGCGAATTCGCACGTAGCAGCGGCGCACCTGCTTTTTTCCAAGAGTGAATGAGGCGGGGCAGCGATGTGCCAAAATCTGTTGCCTCTCGTATTCCCGCTCGAGGGATGTTAGGAAAAAGCGAGGCAGCAAGGGAAAGAATAAAAAGCAGCGAGAGTGAAATTGTCGCCCAGGTCACGCATGCTAATATTCGCGATTCCACGCGGGCGACTCAATGATTTCCTTCCACCGGCTGGCTGACTCGATTTATGCACAAAACTCTATCTTGGCGCTGAGTAAATACGCCACTCGAGCGAGCGGTCCGACCCACGGAGCGCGCCCACCTACCCAGCCGGAGCCACCCACTACTTGTCGCTTGAACTTTTATTTATGGATGCACGGCGCCTTGAATTTTTTATTCTCGGCGGGACGCTGGAGCGGCGCATAAAAATGAAGCCGAACGCAGCACCCGAGCAAAGCACGCGCGCCTCCTGCTTATTGCCTCCTTTCACTCGAGTCGTAATTCAGACGTCCGCGCTTTCTAAAGGTTGAATTTCGCCTCATTGCATCAGCTTAGTCCTGAACCTTAGAGGATCTCAACTCCAAATTTCATTTAATCTTCCGAATGAGAGGATTGAAACATCTGAATTACTTTAATAAACGGCCTGTTATACAATAAGTACATACAACATTGTATTACTGACAAACAACAACCAAATTGCCGCCAATAATAAGAAGTGGTTTAAAATGGGTCACCTTGTTTGGCTGCCTGAAAAAAATAGCACAGAATTGGTTCTCAAAACCACAATAATTAAGACGTGAACACTCGAAGTTGGTTGTTCCAGATTATGAAAGAAATTAACGGACTGATGCATTTTGAGCATAACAAGGATGAAGTCCGTTTCTTTCAAAAGATGGAATAACACAATAAGTTATCTTAAATAGGCCTGAAAATGAGGTTCATGAAAAATATATTCCTCTTATTAATTTCTAGGTTTTTAAGAAGCAGGATTTATATCTTTTGAAATCATTCTCCAGAAAAGGGATATAATTTAGGCCTGAATGTAGTTAGAGGGGATTGCGTGCAGCGAGGGTGAATGGCGATGTTCTTAATATTCGTCACTTGCCTTCTTTTTGACTGAACTGAATGCAGTTAACTGATTGTGAGTGTAGTCAGTCGTTTTCATCGGCTTGTTAGGCAAAATCTACATCCTTTGAAGGGAGTTGCTTCTCAGATTAGATACCGCTTATTAGGCCGAAACAGCTGCTTTTTAATGCAAAGACGCGCGCGAGATGATTTGTCTCTTCTTTTCATCCTATCCATTTATGTCATTCATTAATTTAAAAAAATATATACAATCATTAATTTATAGAAAAACTATTACGTTTTCGGTTTACAACTTGTCAATTGGAGTAAGCCTTGCAGGTTTTTTTTATTAATCCTGCTATTTAATTTACAAATGCAGTTAATTAGCATTAATTTGTTGAGGACAAAGTACGTCGGAGGTATAGAGATAGCTGACTTTAACAGATGCAATTACAAAATGTAGGACAGGTAGGTGATATATCTTACTAAAGTTGGTTATCGTGTGACGGACGCAAATAAAAACAGGGCTGCAAAAAGCGGGCAAGTCATTTGCCGCGTCTTGCTCTGCAATTTATCAGCTTTACGCGCGCGGGCTTCATCGAGTTGGCTGGGTCAACGCCTTCAGCACAAAAGGGTTGCAGCTGCAGGATACTCTTTTTAAATTAATTACGCGTTGGCGCAAGGTTTTTCCCGCTTTTCACAGCTGTTTGACTGTCTCATCTGTGCACTGATGTGGAAAAAGGGCACGTCACCTCTTTTCCATAAAAAGTAGCCTTTAAAATAGTATTTTTTTGCAAGTGTATGATGTGTGATGAAAAATTTTCAAATGAAATCGCACATGGCAAGAATAAAAAGGAAAATTCTACATAATTTAAAAAATCACTTCTGCAGAAGAGTGCATTTATAAAGGGAACATAAAATTTTCCCGAACAATTATTTGCAATTTGTTACCGACACAATAAATTAAATACTAGCATGAAACAAAGAGCAATCAGACAGAGTATGACAATGGAAGCAGGCGAACAGAGTAAAGCAAACTCACATAGGTGGATTGGATATTATTCACACCAGACTCGTATTTAAAGCAACTGGCATAAATTATTAACGCAGGCTTCACAGGCGCCGATGGAAACGTTGAGCGCAAGTGTGGGATTTCAATTATTTAGCACGCTACAATGACAGCACAGCTATACTGCTTTATCGGAAAGTTTGGTTGAGATTCCTCACATGCTCTGTGTCATGACTGCTTCTCTTTTAATTTGATTGGTTTCCCACACTGTGCGATTTTTTTAGCATTTAATCATGATTTACAAGATATTGGGAGACCGCTGTAAAATGGTGAGATGGATTAAAATCAATTCTCTGATAAATGCAATTTAATCTGAAGCTTTCATTCACGAGTATCAATCTAAACAGTCTCATTTTTAAACAATGAATCTTTTATACTGAATTTCATAAAACTATTTTCAATTGTGTTGCAAAGTCTATAAAAATAGTAGAGTTATAAACATACCGTCGGCAGCTTAACTAATCGCTAATTTCAGCCAGATACGCTCGGAATGCGAAATCGAGCGAGCGAAGGATTTGTGCTACATATTATTTATGCAGGCAGGCAGACTGAATTAAATCTCTGGCAGGACAAACGACACGTGACGAATAAAATTCAAACAAATTGTATTCACTGCCTGTAGCTGCATTTATGCAAACGAGTTCTCTTTTGTCATCATATGAACAGAGCCATTCGTTCGAATTATGCCTGACAGTTTCTGTTCGCTAATAAAGTAAACGCGAGTAACGTTGCAATAATGCGGCGTTTGCTAAAGACCCGCTAGAGAAGAAAGACGCATCAAATAATACGATTCAAAGAAACAAGCAGAAACCACGAAACTGGTGAATTAACCGAATCAGACAGCGAGGCGAAACAAGATAAATTACGTCGCAAAAGTGCTTTTCCCAATTCTAATTAGGTGGAAAACGGCGCGTGTTTCATTAGCCTGCAGCTTAGAGTCAAAGTGTCAACCGTCAAGGGCGGCGTCCGCGTCTCCAGAGCGACGAAACTTTCATCCCCGAGGGCTGACGTCTGAGTGGCACCGGCGCCTCTTAAATAATTGGCACCCGAGCGCAAACAACGAGCACTTCCCCACTTGTCATCTCAATCACAGACGCCAGCTTTTCAATTAATAAATCAAGACATCGATTGTGGCACCCTCAATCCCACCGTCTGTTTGTGGCGATGAAACCGCTATGAAATTTTAATTCCTCTTCAAAATAGCCCTTTGTGTAGACAAAGGACATCTAGATTCGTATACGAATTAGTTCAAATCGGATTTTTTGTAACGACCTGAGGTCCAAATACTCACTACCGTCTACAACTCCATATGAAAAGTTTCTAAACAATATGACTATTAAACGGCAATCCATTGGCCCCAATTTTAATGTCTGAATTTGATTTGACTAATACAAATTGTAAAAAAGGGTTATGTAAACAAGATATTCCTTTCATAGAGCAATCATTTCCTCATCTGTTTTTATACATTTTTCATCTTGAAGTTACTCTGTTAATGGTATTTTGTGATTCTTCTCTTACTAGCATGTTGTGTATCATTTACTCGACTGTATCAAAAATCCTTTATCATTATCCCAAACTGCCTGTTATAAGAAATAAAATTGCAATTTAGTCGTACGCCGATGGTGTCCAATAAATGAACAATAATATTAAAATTTTGTTTCTCTTTGAAACATGGCAGGGATCTTCTGATGATTATATTGTTTCCTATTTCATCAATTTGTCGTTTGTTGCGTGCATTTTACAAAAAAAGTTAAAATATTTATATTTCAGCGTGGCAGGGCGAATTTATTTCAACAATGCCTGGAGCATGATCGGAAGGGTGTGCGCTGGCGGCTACAGAGAACGCAGCAGGGTGCATTATTTGGACGAATGGCCAGACGAAGCGGCAAACAAGGCCGCCGGATTAAGTGGCCCGGCCACACCCTGTCGTGCGGCCGACGGTAATTAATTTCGCTCTCACCTCGGCAGGAAATGCGTGTCCGTGGATTCGGTGCTCCGAGCCTTGGTGGTTCTCCGCACCGTAGTGGATATAGATTTCTTCAAACTGGTATCTGTAGGCTAGAGGCCCGCCGGTGATGTTGACATGGTGTTTCGTGTCGCCGTCCACTCTCATCACCAACGACTGTCCTGTGTTCCACAGGGTGCCGCTTATCTGGGGAGCAGACGTTCTTCCTTTTATTAAGGAAACGATTTCGCATAGGCTCAAATTTAGAGTGCCAATTTGATGGAGTTCAAATTCACATTGTATGCCATACATTCAGCTAGCTATTGTCTTTTAAATCACATATATTTTAATCAAATAAAATTATATTCAAGGTGTACACAACCATTTGCGATCACAATCCCTAAAGCATTACCATAGGAAGAAAATATGTTGTAATACTGCTCATCAAATAATGTGTGGCTCATGACAGAAATATTAAAAACTATGCTTATTAATTATTTATCTGACAAAAAGTTTTAAAATTTTGTATAGATTTTGTTATAAAAACTATTAAACTTGAAATAATAAAAAATTATATGTTATTTAAATGTAAACAAATATTTTAAATTATATATATAGTGTAAAGTAAGGAATTGTATACGCTTAGTTATGTTTTATAAATTGTTTGCAATTATTTTCTATGGAGCTAAGTTTGAAATACAAATGAATGAAGTATTATTCTTAATGAAAATTGCCAGAAAATAAATTACTAAAATGAATAATAGTTTATGATTTTATGACCAGACTTACATCAAGTAATTTAATTACCTAAATAAATCGAATCGATCTAGCTGATGAAGTTAGAGCGCCTAATCTTAATTAAAGCATCAAAGGCGGCTTCCCTCTGGTTTTCACGTCGTCAACTTTTAAGGAATTTAATTTCCTTCTACACTTAACGGTCTTCATTCATCTCACGACACTTACACGGCGTGCGCATATACAGTGTACTTGCTGTGTATGTTATCAGATCTGTGAACGGCGAGTTCCCATTGAGAGCCGAGGAAATTAAGAGATGAGTCGAGAGAAGGCTCTTCAGCGCCAAATAAGCCCATTAACTCGAAATAATAAAATGTGAACCGGGCCCTCTCTTGTTTAATCAGCTTTTCTCTTGAGATCCTCCTCACTCAGCCAGAAGAGAGGGTTGGAATTAAATTAGCGAGAAGAATCTGCTCGCTCGCACACCTTCTGTCCTTGTGGAAGTCTAGAATATTTTCGTCTGCTCACCATATTATCGTAAAGAGAATCTTTTTGTTGAATAAATTTCCTTTTGAAGCGATTTAAATATAAATCTTGAAATTTAGGGAAAGAGGTTAGACCAATAAAATCTTTTCTCGTGTCAACACAGCGTTATGCGAGACGTTTTTTTAAAATATGAATTCAATGTTTGTTTAACGTCTAGATTTAATCTTTGCAAAGACGTACTTCAGTTACTTGCGTAAAAGATGAACTCACTGACTGCAGTACAAGAAAAGCGTTTAAAAACATTTGAAGTATAATTAATGTAGGTGTTTTATAATTTGTGACTTATTCATCTCTAAACTTATCAGATAGGAAATATAAAGAATTCAATCCCTTTCTTTCTAATAAAACACAATAAAAGAATTAAATTTCTTCTTGTACTTTACCTTATGTTTGTCCACGTGGATCGCTGTCAAGTGCGGGTCGAAGAGGAGAGCTGAAGGTTCAATGTTGACTGGCGACTGCCTCCTCCCCTTGTTGCACAAGTTCCACTGCGGGTTAATCAAACCCCAAAAAGCCGGACCTGTCAACAAATACGACATTATTAAAAAGCCGTGTCGCTTTGATTCTGGATTGATCCGACGGCCGAAAATCCAGAATGCATGCAAAAAGTCACTAATTAACGTCGGCTTTTGAGCTGTTCCATTTGCCACCGGGTGGACTGATGGGCTTCTGTGCGTTTGTGCGAAAGAGGATTTCCGCTGTTTGCACTACCCTGTAGACTACCACCGAACAATTTTTCCCCGATTTTAATGATCTCGGAATATTGAGCATTGCGGAAATTGAAATTTCTGGAATTCTATTTAAATTGCTCTTTTCTGTCCTCTTATAGTTTTCAGAACTCATTTATGCAATACTCAAATAATGAAAAATTTATTATATCACCTAGTTTAATTATTTGTTAGTCCTTTATAACTTTTATAAATATAAATAAAATGTTAGGAGTTCGGTCCAGAATTAAAGATGACCAAAAATGTCAATTTTTCTGTGTCTGATTCTCTATGGACACCTAATAACCACACGATTTCAAGACTTTTGAGCCTTTTAAGGAAATCCGTGCAAAAACGTTACTATTTAAATAAATGCAAATTTCTTGACATTTAATATGAATCTGTTGAATTGGGTAAAAACGTCTCATATCCTAGCACTAGTCGGGGACAACAATATCTATTTTTCTCGAGTTTCTTCTTAAGTGATATAAACCATGTTTTACTTCGCTATAATTGGAGGCTAAAGGTGAATCATTGATAAAATAAAAAGGGCCCACCACCTTTGCATAGAACATCTGGCAGCGATTCAAATGTGGAAACGCGGAATCAGCGCAATGAAACAGCCAGGCTGTCGACCCATTTTAATATTTCCGAGGCGCTGACCTACAAAGAGCAAATTTGCCCACGACAGGTTAATAAAAGTGTAACTGCATCACGTGGGATAATGGCCGAGGCTCAAATTTGCTCTAGCCGGTGCGGTGTGTATATGTGCAGGAAATGAGTCGGCGGGCAATTCGTGCAACATGAATTCTCATTTGCCGAACCACAATGAGCAGGGGGATGAAAACCAGCTCCGCGTCCATAAATACACTCACAAAGCCAGCGAGCGAGGCATACACGTCTCTTTTTTCCACACATGCATATTTCCCGGAGCAGCGTGTGCGCGACGAGTGTAATAATTATTGAATATCGGCGACTGATGGGCTCAAAAACTCGTGCGCAAGTACACACATGCATATATACATTTAAAACAGAGAGAGAGCAGAGCGATGGGCGCGTTTTAATCCTGGTGACAGTCAGGCGCACATTGATGTGTTTTATTACGCGTCTGCGGAGGCCGGTTTCAATTTACAGTTTCATTAGAGAATTTGTTTTTCAATCAGCGCTAGCTGATCACACGACGCGTTTGCTCGTTGTGTGTACACATGTGTTTGCATAAAGGGTTTGTTATTCATTGGAGACCGGGGATGAAAACACTAACTTTAAGCAGAGCGTCAGATCCTGGGGCTGTGAAAAAAGCATATGAAACGTTTCGAAAGGCTTATATTTATTTAATAAGAGATCGATTTGTTTTTAAAGGGCAATCAAAATGGAAATTCAACATGACCAGATTTTTCTCAACCAAAGTTGCCCCGAAGAACCATAATAACAAAACTCATTTTCAAACTAAAAAGGGTAGAACCTAAGTTGAGTTGTGGCATGGCTCAGGTTAGATAATAAATTTTACATCATATAATATTAACCTCATTATTTGTTTTAGTAGGAATTAGAGATTTTAACGAATTTAAAGGTTGGATTTGAAATAGTTAAAAAAGATGAGATGAGTTTTCAACTATTTTTCACATCCCTCCTAAAGTCCAATAAATCACGGATCAATTTTTGCATAATGAATCGCGTTGCTCGTGCCACGAGTCTGATTTGCGCACGTTTGTGTTTGGTTGGCGCATTAATTAAGGCGATCATTATATTTTGCTCAGCTCTCTCGAGTCAGCCGCTCGAAAAAGCTCCGCCGACTGAAAAGTGGTGCTCCAGATTAATAAATTCTCCCCCAGCCTTACTTGGAATTAATTTACTTTATTACATCGTTAGTGTTCGGGTTCTTTTTACCATAACGTACGCGCAGAGGTGTATTGAGCACATCGAGCGTTGGCAGTTGCATTTGATGATTTGTTATGCTATTTTTTGCAATCACGCGCTACTTGGCACGTGTTGGTTTGCTTCCAAATTAGTTGACGATCCCTCAAGATAATGATATATCCCGAGAATTCTTTGAGATATTTCATCTATTTTGCGCGTGCAGAAAGTTAGAAGCATTGATTTTGATTTTACTATTAATTTTAAAAAATTGCTCAGAACCAGCATTTTTTAATGTTCTTGACGGGTCCAGAATTTTTTATTCCCGTTTGGGAATCTAATAATCTGAATAACTTATAATCTGTATAACTATTTGCTAAGAATTTATACCCCTAAAATCAGTTGGTTTTCAATAATGCAATTACAAAAATCTGTAAGGTACTTTCTGGCCATCCAATCACAGGGATGAGTTTGGAGAGTAAATCACTTTAGCGCCATCCTTTCTAATTGGATTCCTCTGTCAGTTAGGCTAATCGACAGTAAAACCGGTGAAACGACCAAAACCACTCGGCGTAATTGCATTTGTGAAAAAGATAATGCTCATTTTAGAGGCCGGCCGGAAGAGCAGGAGAAAACGTGAAATCGCCCCCCGGTGGATGGTGGTTTTGTCGGAATGTGCAGCGCAAATAAAGAGCGCAGGGAGAGGGAGAGAATAACTGGTGGTACAAAGGGAGTACAGACCCCCAAGGACGAGAATTTGCACATGAAAGACACACTCAGAGAAAAGAATGAGAGTCTCATGCGGAGAAGAATTTCGCTCTTGCGTGGTGCGACTGCTCTGCGATGATAGCATAATGAGATGTACTCAATATTCGCGCGTACTTGTATCCTGCTGCAAACGCGTGTGCATGAAGACAAAGACAGGCTCGACGTGAATATCTATCCGCACATCCGACCTTCACCCCTTTGCTGTGCAAGCAAACACATTAAAGGAGGCCACGTTAGAAATTCATAACTGCGAGCATCACCTGAAGTGCTCTGCCAACTTGGCAAAGGGAGGCGGGTTCTTAGAGAATATTAATTAGGCTGAAATTCTGATGGCAGGTGCGCGCATCAAAAAAGACGACGCACAAGCCGAGTTAGTGAGTGTTTCTCTCGCCTGTGAAAGCGAATATTTTAATTTTAGACGAGGCAGCCCGTGCCGCGTGCTTGATTCCCTTTGAGAGCGGACGGCCGGATTTTGTTTGCCGTTGTAATTGTATCCTAAACGCATTCCGCGTCTCATACTAACCAACTCGTGCGAAAATTTAATATTTGACAGCTAGCACGTAGGAGGGTTTCTGGCTTTCCTTTTTTATCAGGGTCTTTATCGCGGTGCGAATCAAATTATATTTTACGACGCAAATAAAACAAACCGCTGTAAGTCGCTTTATTTATTCAGCCAGTGGTAATAAATTTTAATATCGAGTAATGTTTTTTGAGTTCATATTTGTTTCACTGATACGTTATGTTTTTATTCAATATCACTCACTGACTTAAGTGAAACGAGCACTTGGCACGTCAGGCAGCTCACATAATATATTATTATTCCCTGCCGCCGCACATATAAATTTTCCAAGCGTTTAGTGCTTGGACTTTTATTCGATAGATGCCGCGTCTACGACCGTGTTTGCTGTTTTGGTGTGCACGCCTCGTATCACTGAAAAGAGAGCTCTGTTTTGTTTGTGCGAGATAAAGGTTCTCCAGTTGTGATCACTTTTGCTCTTTTCTGATAGCACTTTATCACATTTTTGTTAATGCTGATCGGGGTCTCATGAGAAAAATAGCGTTGACAGCAAAGTTCAAAAGTCCTTCGAGATAGGCACTCTTATTGTCAGCGCTGATTAGCCGTGGCCGCTATAAATTCAGGTGTACGTGATTTGGGCCAAGTTTCGCCGTTGTCATCATTAGTTGGAGGTTGGACCAGCCCTGCGCAATCATGGCAACGGACAGGATAAAAACCATTCAGCGACACTTGCTCGCGCCGAATCTGGTAAGGACTTAATTTTAATTGCGTGTGAAACGCAGTTTTATTTTCATTTTTTTATTTCTTCTGCTAAGTCCCTAAAACCAACTGCGGCTGTCGGCGGTCCCAGCGGACAATTCCGTTACACCCTTGACAACCCGCTTCTGACCCCGCAGCAGAGGGAATTTTATGAGATCAACGGATTTATTGTCATTCCCAATGTGGTTGAACCTGAACTTATGGGGATTTGCGCGTAAGTTTGGCAATGATTTCTATTCAAGCATTAAATTGATAGAGAAAAAATTATTTCTGCGCAATAAAATAATGAGAGCCCGTTATATATTGATAAGATAAAATAGCAAACAACAAAAGCAGTGATAGTTAACCTTTTATTGCAACAAATCCACACTTAAGTTGGCAGTTAAAATTTCAATTTAAAACAATTTCAGGCAAAGGTTTATCGACCTGTGCGAAGGCAAATTCGATAAGGGATCGATGACAATGATGAAAGATGTTTCTCTCATGGAGAGAGGCGCCACAGGGCAATTCTTGTACAACAAAGTGCAAGACATTGCGTTTGACGATGTTTTTTCAAAGTACATCCTTCACGAAAGGGTATAATTTCTAATAAATAATGTCGTAAAGCCTTTTACACAAAAATCGCTTTATAGTTGCTTGACTACGTGCAATGTTTCACTGGTCCCAACATCATGGCCATGCACACCATGCTGATCAACAAACCACCCGATTCTGGAGCCATGACCTCGCGCCACCCCCTCCACCAGGACCTCCACTACTTCCCCTTCAGGCCTGCTGATAGGATTGTCGCTGCTTGGACTGCTATGGAACCTGTGACGGCCGACAACGGCTGCCTGGTCGTACTGCCAGGGTCACACCGCAAGGGCGTGCTCTATCAGCACGAATACCCTGAATGGGAGGTAAAAACTTTCGTTAAAACTCTTAAAATATGCCCAAACTAATATTTAATAACTTCAGGGAGGAGTGAACAAATTCTATCACGGAATTCGTGGATTTGAGGATGAGCCTCTGCTGTTGTTGCCCATGAACCCTGGTGACACCGTTTTCTTCCACCCACTTATTATTCACGGATCTGGTGCCAATGTTACCAAGGTGAACCTATGATTATTTGCACTTTGGTTCAAATCCCAAGAGTTCATATAGATAAGACAATTACGCGTGCTGATTACCTTGTGATGGATTGTGATTACTAAATTTGCTCTACAGGGATTCCGTAAGGCCATATCTTGCCACTACGCAGCTGCAGAGTGCGAATATATTGATGTGAAAGGAACATCTCAAGAGAATATTGCAGTCGAAATTGAAAGTCTGCTTAAGAAGAGAGGACTGGAGGCCGATTACAACGTGAGTATTAATTAAGTTCAAATTTTAAGAAAAATTGACACTGATATTTTAATTGCAGTCTCTTTGGCACTACCGTAGCCGCCTCGCCAGAGGAGTGTCTGTCAACCTGTGATTTTGTTCCAACAGTCCAACCTATTTTTATATCCTGATTTCACTGTTACCTTATTGTCACTATGGCTGTGGAGATTATTTTAAAACGATGCTTGTACGAAAATTGACAAAAATGGTTTTCTCTGCTGACACCTACACTAATTACCAACTCAAGGGAAAGGCGATCTCAATAAACACGACCGTTTGGACCGAGTGGGCGAGCGAGAGCGACGAAATGAATTGTGCGTGGACACCCGCCCACTTGTACCTACAACTAATTAAACCGACTTTATCTGAGAGTGCGCTAATAAAAGGGACGCGCGCACCCGTGTAGTATTACACTGTTCACTAGCTGGTCTGCCTGCTTGCTCGCCCGCCGCCCGACAGTTGGAGCCCGTCATATTTTAAAGCTCGCTCGGCGCCGCAATAATGTGGCTTTTCCTTATCCCTGAACATAGTTTTTGTTGTCAGTCGGACGGCAGGAGCACGTGTGGTCGATCCCACCGTCGGTTTCCTTTATTTATGCGCCAAATGAAAGGGACGAAACCAAGCCGGCCCTTTGATTGTGCATATTCAGGATTTCGCACAAACTCGTCTTTGTTCCTCCCATTAATTTCATCCCTTGCTGGATCACATGAGAATTGTGCCAACCATCGGTTAGTAAAAATAGATCAAAATGACAGAATAGAGTGCCACCCGTCTCGAAATAATAGAAAAGTCTCCGCGAATGAACTGACAGCGTGCAGGTTTGGTGCGGAATAAATTACGAACAGAAAGCGCTCGCTCACATAAATTCAGCGCTCGTCCCGTGCTTCTTTCACTGCGCTTTCTCTTTCGTGTCTCGAGCAGAAGGGATGATTTTTTCTGCGAGTGTTAAATTTCAAAAAGTCAGCCTGATCAAATCCATCTGACATTTCCAGTCGAAAAAGCAGAGAGACGAGCACAAGTGTAGCAGACTTTAATTTCCCAGAGCCGGGCTGTGTGCTTTTTGTGCAAGCACCGGCCCTCGAGTCTCGGGGTCTCTTTTCTCTGAGAACAGACACACGTGCTCCACAGATTTGGGAATCAAGCACACGGCTGGGTCGAAACGCAATGTTTGTTTATGGTTCTTGTTGCCTTCCATCATCTCAACAAACATGGTCCAAAGTCAACAATTAAAATACCTGCGTCCAGATTTGTCCTCGGCACGTTCTTCGAAAAGCAATAAAATAAATCAATTCGATCACTGCCAAAACCTACATTGCGCACACCATGATAGATACGCTTTGCGTCAAAAATAGAGAACGAATGCGAATTGAGATAAGGGCAAATGCTTACGTTTTTGCTCCTCACATACGAGTTGCTAAGTTTTTGTTATTTCATAATTTAAAAAAAATAGTTTACTCGCGAGTATAATTTAACGAAAAACAGCAAAATTTTTCGAAAAAATGTAGATGCAATGATATTGTTAAAGAGAACATTAACATGAAATTGCGTTGTAGCCGTTGATAATTATCACCGTATTTAAATACTTTAATATTCACAAAACTCGACAAAACTAAAATTTGCAACTAATGTAAATTTAACGTGAACCAACTAAACTAGAACCACTAACCACAATGCGACCATTATTTTTCTATTAATCCAACAGTTTACCTGTCTCTCTGCTGTTTCAATTAAAACGCGAAAATTTCAAACAACGCGATAATTGTGGTGAGTGGTATTGTTTATACATATATATTTGATTAATGTTTCACTGTGCGACACTGTATTTGCATACAAATCTCACTTGCTAGAGGACAATTTTCTCTCCCCCATCCCAACGCAGACAAGGTGTCCATCAAGCTTTTCCTAATCTGGAAAAACACATCTCTTTCCCACGCGTCTTTACTTCGCTTTTTGCATTTTTCGCCGGGCGTTTTGCATCTGGTGAGCACTCTAGAGGCCAAATCCACGCATAAATTTAATGAAATCCCGCAGCCGATTTATCCCCTGCATTTGCTAGGGTACCGCAAGGCACTTTTACGCCCGCACACACTCACACCTTTGCCACTTTACTTTTTGTCCTAGGGGTGAGCTATAGAGGTGTGAAAATTGCGCCTCGAATCTGGGGCCAAAATATTTTCCAAAGGCCGTTTTACAGTTTCGGCTCTAAAATGTTATCTTGAACGGACAGTTAAAACTACAGGATCTGTCAAACCTATTTTGAATTTATTGATTCACATAGAAAAATATTTATAAAATTATAAGCATAAAAATAATCATGGTCACATTTAACAGTTTATTTTTTTATCAAAAATAGATTGAAAAAGGACCTGTCAAACTTTATGGAATTTTTTTAAATGCCCTTGCATCATATAAAGATATTAATATTTTAGACTATAGAATTTTTAAGTTCAATTTGTACAGGCAGCTTGCAGAGAGTCTGACTAGACTATAATATCCTCATATCATTGTGCAGACTTTGCAGAGTGTATAAGCATCAAGTCGAGAGCCATTCTCCTTTCAGGGCACGCATTCTAGTGTATGTGCCATTATACTCACGTGTGGAGAGTCGCTCTTCCAACACTTTGCCACCGACATTCCGTAATTTTATTTTCTGCCTTTATTTTTTACACTCGTCTTGCCACTCGCGAAAAGAACAAACAGTTTGAATTTTAAAATATGTACTCGCCTTCACGGCTGGCTTTTTCGCAGGCGGCGCGCAGCCTGTGCCGCGCTCGCGCTGTTATTACACAAACATAATAAAAGAGAGCGTGCGCGCGCTCACAAAAGTTAAAGTGCTATAGTTGGTTACTTTGTTTGATGGCGAAAGAGAGTGGTGGCGGCGGCGGCGGCGGCGGGCCGTCGTTGTTGAATGTGTGCAGACACCGTAATTAAAGCTCTGCAGTTAGAGATTTAATTTTCATGAAAGTATCTGCCCATTGTTGGCCCTCGAGGAAAAAACGCGTGAGTGAGCAGCACGCAGGCGGCGGCAGCTTCATCTTGGGCGCGAGATTTTTGTTATTGTTCCCCGGCAGCGCTTGCTTTGAATTCGAAATAATTCGCTGCCGACCGCCACCAACGCTGGGACCTAGTTGCTCCTCGGAAAAGAGTGAGGGAGAGACAAAGGCGCGCAGTAGTTATTCTGTACGTGCCTCTTGCGAAATGAGTGAATGTATTTCTGCTGCTTTCGGAACAATGGACCAGAGATTTTCTTTCAACTCGGCGGATTAAACTTTGGGCAGAAATAAAGACTCGCAGATTTAGCTTCGCCAACTTCGTTTTTATAATCACTTAACGCTCGTTCGTTTGATAAACTTTTGTAACTGGTTTCACTTCTTGCCGATAAAGTTTGCTCAATGAGCCTATTGTTTCTAAGCTTCAACTTCAACTTGAGGCCTGTTCCCCAACTCTTATTGAATCCGCGATTTGCACGGTTCAAACATTACTATATTTTTAAGGAAATGAAAATTGGTGATTTTTTTATAAAACTTGGTTATTTATTACTAAAATAATTACTAAAGATCTATCAGCATCATTTTCTTTTAGGATTAGCGACTCTTCCTTCAAACAAGCTAAAAGAACCATTGTATGTCAGAAAGAATAAAAATGGGTGATCACAGCGGAATGTCACTGATTGTTGTCCGAATCGATCGTCCATCAATAGTCCTGTAAGATATGCAATAATAAATTCGAGTATAGTTCCAATCGGAATTCAGTTGCTCATACCAGTAGCTACAGATGCAACAGTGCCTTCCTCGTTCACTTCAATTATAGCCTTTTGAACGATTTTGCTCACCCTCAGTTTTTCAGATTTCGTAATACCTGAGAAATCAGCTGTGCTCCAAGAGAAAATATTGCGGAGGCCCATCTGCAAGTTTGTTAACACTATGTTTCATGCTCACTTTAGAAAATTTGCTATACAAACAGTGCGCAATTGAGGTTTCAGATCGATGAAGGTTTCAAATTTGAACTTTGGTAAAAATAAATCCACGCTTGTCAGAGTTGTCATGTTAAGCAAATCTTTCAGTAGTTCCAATCGATCAAGCTTCTGCTCAAGGGCTTTCAAGCCATCTTTGGCGTTTGGTAGAACAACTACCATTGAAACATCATTGCCCTACAATATTGTGATTAAAAATAACTTTGAAGAATTAAACAGACTTGTCCTCGATGTGTTTCCAAAAAAGTTGAATTTATTTAAACACAACGAAGACAAGATCGGTTGTTTCTTCAACATATTTATGCATTCCTCAAGTATAGAATTCTTCAGAAAAAATAGCTTTTTTCTATTTTAATCGCGGAGGCACTCACCTCATACGGCAAGACAACAACTTGAGCATTGTAATCTTTCAAATCTGCGTGTAGAAAACTTCCATTTTGGTACATCATGGGAACTCGAACAGAAAAATCGGGCCGTACGTAAAACGGGGCCTTGACAGTTTTCCCAGGCTCAAATCGCGATTTCCATTGGCCTTTGAAGTAGATTGCGTTGATGAGTGCGAGCTTGGTATATGGACTAAAATCGTCATCTGCAAATTTCAAAATGATTATGGTTTACTAACATTAATAATAATAATTTTAAATTATACCTTTAAAAAGATTAACAATTTTTCCTCTGGTGACATTCTTGACCCAACCATTCACAATGGAGGAGGAATTTTTACTCAAGAAGTTTATACTTTCTGGTGATGCGTTAAAAGATTGATTTAGCACGGTTAGGTACTCGGGTAGAATATTCGTGCTTTCACTGACAAAAGCTTTGTTACCAAGAGCGAGTTCTACACCTTTGATTCCCTGAAATAGTAAAAAATAAGATCTGGCGTCTTAGAATTGAATTAATGAATGTCAAGTTCACCTCCAAAACAGTAGACATTGCTTGAAATTTAGATGCAGCCTCAAACTGATCTTCAGGCAGTTGAAGTGCCTTGGACATCACACTTCGAGTGAGATCTTTCGATCCAAAGTAAATCATACCGAGAGCCATCATGCAACTCAGCGAAGATGCAACAACATTTCCCTCTGTTCTGTTATTCAAAACCTGCAGTGTGTCGCGACTCTTAATGTGGTACAAATTGCTTTTAAAATATGCTACTAACCTTATGAAAACTTTGTCCAAATCCATTGAATGGAGCGACGTCCAACAAGTCTGAAGAAGACATTTTGAGCAGTGAACAAGGATAAACAAAGTTTCCTTCTTATAATCTAAAATGTGGGTAAATGCTGCACCGCAAGGAATTTTCGTCTTCCTGTTTGTGCGCTCAATGAGTTTCCGCTCTCAGGCGAATTGAGGACGTTGATTTCCCCTTCTTTTGTCTACACACGTACCTCAACAAAAATGCTTACGCAAATGTTTAGAGTACGCATTCGCCGGGGAAGTTTTATAATTCGGTAAAACTTTTGGCTGTTTGGATTGGAGGGAAAACACCGAAGGAACATCCGCTTCGATTAAACAAACCAAACTATAACTGCGGTTCTGGCGCAATAAAAGCCGACGTGAAAAAGGCAGCTTGAAATCGCGCAGATGCAAACGCGAGTAATTATTGCATAAACAGAAAAAGAGTGTTGTGGATTTTTATTCAGCACTGGCATCGCCGGCGGCTCACCTGCCCGAGGCAGGGAGCAGAATAATCGCAGATAATGATAACAGAACGTGCCGCGAAAACACTCACGAACTCGCGGCCCGTGTGCCTGCGAGTGTTTCTCAAAGAGTGAAGTGAGCAAAACACGCGGAGCTCGCTCACCTAATGAAGTCCTCGGGGCTGCCGCAACACGGCAGATGGATTTATGCTCCAGTTACCTCTTTCCCGTCCGACCGTCTTGCGCGCGCGACCAACGTGTGCAATTTGCATTGCCCAACAAGCATGAATGCTAGTTGCGAGCAGGTTGCGCAACCCCATTCTGCCGCACCCAGATCTCGCGGGCATGATGAATTTTTGAAAGTTTGCGCTTTTATCTGTTTGTTGCAGCAAAGGGAACGGTTATTATCCTCCTCGCCAAGTCTATATGTGCTTGGGACATTTTGTGCTTTTTGTCTGGGTGTCGTCTGCTCCAAAAAGTGTCTAACTTTTAACGTTTTAAGATCATTTAATAATAAAGAAATATATCTTATACCATCATGATTTCTAAAATAACTTTTCGTTCTATTATCCCAGAGCGAGAACTTGTTGATCAGAGATGCATTAACGTTATAAATTGACTTGTGTACTAAATTAAAGAAGTGCGTGAGTCTCATTGTTTGGCTGGGGATCCACCATTTGCGGGCGTTGGAGGATTAATTAATATTCCATAGTGGAATGCAAGCGGTGACACATTCCTTCGCTGCCTGCAACACACCCTAAAACATTCCTTGTTCTCTGACAGCAGCGTTCGAATCGATTTTTCCATTAAACTTCTCTGTGAGTGTATACCTGGGGACCGAAACAAAAGCCGGATTCCGCGCCTAATTACACAACCCGGCTGCCGTGGCTAAATTTCTGATTCGCTCACACAGCAGGAATGCAATCGGATCCCTACTTTTCGAATGGCCCCAAAAGCAGGAAATGTTTATTTGCGTTGAACGTAGGCAATCTGCTTGATTCTACTGCACGGCGGGCAGGTATAAGCGACTGCCCACTCGCTCCAATGCAGGAAAAGTGGCTTTGTTTGGCAGAGTCAAGAGGCCGGTCTCGAGTGGAAGCGAGATAGGCATTCTCGGAACTTATCCACTCGGCGCATGAGTATTTCTCATTTGGATCCCACGGCCCACCTGCTGGATAAAAACCATGATGCCAAATGTGCTTAACGATTTATTTTTGTCTATTTCATGCTTGAAAGTTTGGATATGCCCAAAAAGAGCAACTCCTCCGCATTAAATGGATCAAAGGTCTAAGCAAACTTAACTTCTTACTCTCATTAAGAGATAAATTTTACTCCTGCATAAAAAAGTTAACCTTTATTTCTCAATAAATCAGTAAAAAACACTTATCTAAAAATATGCGTTTTTTGTTTTGTAAAGAGAAGATGCAGCAGCATTATTTGTCTCCAAGCATGTCGACTATAGTTGCAGAAGCAAGACTTAATTTGGAGGCTGTTAAAAAGTTTATAATGAGGTTTCAGTTGGACTATGTCACGCGTTGCAGATCAAAAGCAAGGCACACTCACTCACGTCTCTCGTCTCGGCGCGCAGACAGTAAGAACAACAATACAAACTTTGCTCACTGGGCCCAAGATTGCGGGCAGAATTTTTTACGACTCTCCTCTTCACTCGCAAGAAGTGTTCAAAGCGAGCGACTCAGTCTTTCGCACGCTTTTCTCGTTTTGGTAATTCCGTGGTGAGACTGAGAAACAAATCTCTAGTTGTGCCTCTCAAAGCGCCGGCAGGGGGACGAGAGTGAGAGGGTGTTCGCGTATCAAAGTATCGAAAAGAGGCTTTGCAAAACCCGATTCCTTTCACGGTGCCGCCCAATTCTGCTCGAATAATTGAAATAAACTTTTTTAAGCCGCGGCAAAACATTGTTTGAGTCTTTCCGTCCTCTTTTTCGCCGCGCGCGCGTGTGGAAAGGAAAGTTTATTCTCCACTTTATCGCCTGCAGCAGAAAGAGCGCTGGATGATGATGGCGTGTGTTCGCCATGGCGATTAAATAAGAGCTGCAGAAGAAAGAGTGTTCAAAAGAAATATCGCCTGGCGCCACCAACACACTCGCCGAGTGTGAAATATTTAACCAGATAAAGTGTGCCTTGTTATCCGCCGCCTTAGCCATGAATTACCGGGCGCCAGATTATCAAATCAACTTGGTTGGCACTAAAGCCGCGTCCTCAAATGGCTAATGGGCAAACTGCGTGTTTATATATTGGCTTTTTCCGAAATAATATACTCTGTTGCATTTTGTACTTGTTGGGTGGGTGGATGGAGAGCGTTCTTCACGTCAGCATGACATGTTTCAGTTTTAGGAGCGGAATGACATGCCATATTATTTGCAAGTTCAAGCAATAATACGTGCAGGCGCTCTACACAGATCGTTAAACTAATTACTGCTTGTCAAAAGTGACAGCTGGAACAATGCAAGTGAATTCAACTAGCGCACACTTTGAATAGTATATGTGTGTAGTTGAACAAAAATATCGTTTCATGACCCATTTTCAGCAGTGAGCTTTAATATTGTTATGTATGGTTCTGCAATATTAATTCACATGTATAGTAAATTAATCAATCGTAAAAAATACAGGAATACTAAGATTTCCAAAATAACGAGTTTGATAATAGAACAGCTATATATTTCTAAATAGCCCTAAAATTATTAAACAAAGGCTAACAAAAGTTTCCTCCTGTTTTTTTGCTCTTTTTATCCCTGTCCGAGGACCGGAGGACCGGGAAGGGCGCGCACTGCACTA
This sequence comes from Cloeon dipterum, assembly GCF_949628265.1. Classification (NCBI taxonomy): domain Eukaryota; kingdom Metazoa; phylum Arthropoda; class Insecta; order Ephemeroptera; family Baetidae; genus Cloeon; species Cloeon dipterum. The sequence continues at coordinate 9,633,278 of NC_088789.1, read as the reverse complement.
GCACGAAATGCTGAAACCCGGGTCCCAATAACACCGCGAACGGATAACATAGGCGCACCAGGCCGCACAGGGACCCAGCCCACTGAAGGGCCACTTGCCTCCGCACCGAGGACTGCATTGAAACGCTAGACATTTGTCCCGTGAAGCCAAATCACGCATGCTGGAAAGGTGCAAACCAGCAAGTAGCGAGTCGGCGCCGGTGCGCCTCCCAGCCCGTTGAGCCATTTGAGCAATTCGAGTCACTAAACTAACCACTTTTTTGCCATTTCTGACATTGGGTAGCCAGTATTAGATCTCCGAACTGCTCAAATACCTCTCATTGCTTTGGCACTCCTGAGAGTGCCTTAACAATGCGAGCCAACGGGCTGGTTTTAAAAAGGTGTTCCTTTTTTATTTTAGAGCATTTTCAAGGATTATTGTTTATTGTTGAATTGAGTACCAGTTTTCACCGAAAATAAATTCAGTTTAATGAAATTGGGAGTTTTTTACAGACTTTAATTAATATTACTAAGCGGTAAGACCACAAAAGTTCATTCAATCGACTTACACCGAACATTTGCATGCTTTTGGTAAGTTATCTTTGACTCAGTTTAGGTCTATACCATTTTGTCTGGAGACACAAGTTTTTATCCAGATTTCTTTGACTCATAATTTAATAATTTACGAAATTAATTTTTGCGAATATCTACTGAATTTTTGGATTATGCATTTCAAAATCTGGAGCATTAATTCTCGTACACTTCAAGGATTTTGTTTTAGACGTTTTTTAGTAGCTCCTGCGGAATGCTCAGCTTTGGCATAAAAGAATCCCCCAAAAGGGAGTTTTCAGGGAACCGAATTTGGGCTCAATCCTCTTCGCACTAAACTGATGTTTGCACTGAGCGAGTCTGGCTGCTTGTTTGGCAGATAGCAAAAGTTTTTCTTTGTTTTGCAGTCCAGCGAAGCGTGCTGGTGCGAGAGCGGTATTGCTTATTCACACAAACAATTCTCTTCTTGAGGCAGCAGCAACAGAGCGAGAGTTGCTCGTCCTGCCATGCGAGAGCAACAAACGAATCCTTTTCCCTTTCATGACTTTTCCTCCAAATAAGCTCATTTGACGAAGCAAGAAGCGAATCCCCAGCAACATCATAATGTTATCCCGACGCTGAGACGGAAAAGCAGCTGAAGAGAAATCAACTTAAGCAGCAGAAAGATGAGGCAAACAATGAGATTTCACGTTCGAAAAAGAATAAAAAAAATTGGATTAATGATGGGCAGGCGGAAGTTTGCTTTTATCCCTTCTCTTGCGCTTTCCCTGTTTTGCTCTCGAGCTTGCTTGAATTATGAATGCCAGTCCGTCAGTGATTTGTCTGGAAAAATAATTGGGCCTTTGCATGGCATAATTATTTCCTTAAAAGCTCCTTGCTTGGTTAACAAAGAGATTTTTTTATAAAAAATGCATAATATGTACATCTCTTCTGGCTATTTCTTTAATCTCTTTTTTATTGAAAATTTTAATTCCTTTCAAATTGTTATTTATATTTTAGGTTTCTATAAAAAAATTGGAATAGAAAAAACCTGCATTCAGAGTCGAGGCGTTAAAGCTATCTAATTAAAAGTAAATGCAGATTTATAAAAGATCATTGGTGAACTAGAATTACTAATTTCAGAAAGGATTTTGCAATAATAAATGGATTTGAAAAGTCCTACTGAATCTTAAATCGATATAACTAACGCAAATGAGACGCTTGCAGAATGTTAGCCGTTACGGCACACAATTCTTTCAAATCAGAAAACTAATTGATAGAGATAACGAGAATGAGCACCGCTGCGTTCGCAGAAAATACAGTTGCGCAATTGGAATAGACTCAGAATGGTACTCACCTGAGATGCCATCGTAAGTCCACCACTCCTCCCAGCTGGCGTGGACGTCTGTGACAAGCAAACAAACAAACAAGAGATTAAAACTTGCCTCGCTGGCAGTGTGCGAGTGCTAACACTCATGGAGTAAAACCGAATCCCCGCGTGTCATCAGGAATTACTTGGCAGCCGCCAGTGGTACGGCAAAAGTTTTTCTATCCCGCTCGTTCCGGCGGCGCCAGGGGGACGCCCAATTTCCCTCGAGCCAGTCTTGCTGGCGCTGCCGATGTTTTCCAGAGTGCTCGACAGCTCGACTCGAGATTTTCGCTGCCACCCTCGAGGACGGCCGCCGAGACGCCGACAGGGGTGGTTCGCTAGCCTCCTTGGCGGCGCAAAAAGTTTTATTCTTGCTTGGCTAGAGAGACATCGTAAGTCATTATTCATGGGAGCGAGTTGGCTAAAAGCGTAAGAGATATGGAACGAGCGTACTCTTCTTCAGGGAAGTGACAAAATGGTTCGATTCTCTAGGTATATTTAGAATAGCATGCTTGCGATCAGTTCAATTAAATTTGTGTACATTTTGCATTTCATTTGACCAATAAAAGGCTGATGATGACTCAAATGAATAAATTTCTCAATTCAAATCAAATTTAAATAATATAGGGCTAAATTAAACAGATTTGTAACTAAAAAATAATTATTTGTCATTGATGAAATTGGTTTCATTATAGTTAATAAAATTTAGTTGAAGGAATTTCGTTTGGGTAAGGCATTCGAGGGAAACGTGCTTGTGTCCTCGCCCTTGACGTCATCTAAATGAAAAAGCTGATTCCGGGCCGAAAATTAGCAGTTCAAATTTTTGACGACACTGCTAATTTTACTTTATTACAACTGTTTCATTAATACTATAATTTTTACCAATTGATGGAATGTTATACTCAACGACAGGTAACTTCAGTTAACTATTAATTACGTTTGATATCACTGACGATTGTAGAGATCCCTTAATATCCAGATACATAGCTAGTACTACCCTTCTTACAGATAACAACACATTTGTCTGAATCCTTGGTTACGCTTTAGAAAACGGAGTTGTTCTTGTCTTTGCTTATAAAAAAGTTCAAGTAGGAAATTTAAGGTAGGCGCACTGCAAGAATGGAGTATTGCAGCGCATAAATCAACGAATCGTTTCGTTTGTAGCGCCTGTATTAGTAGCTGCTCCTAAAGTAAAAATGGTCGATTTAATCCCTCCATTAATTTCAAACAGACCAAATAACTTCTTTGAAGCTGCAATTGTATATCTTAGATTGAACATACGCAATTAAATGAAATTGGCATGATGTGTCACCGAGATCTGAAAAAATACAACAGAATGTGACGCTTACTCAAAATTCTACTTAATAAATTTTGTGAAGCATATAGTATATTGATAATTCTTTCGTGAAAGAAATATTTATTTTACTCTTCATCGCGTTTAAGAGAAGAATTAAATCAATTTTTGAGCTCGATTCAGGGTTGAAACCAACAAATTCTTGAAGTCACTTTGTCAATGATTGTGCTGAAAATCCAATCTCTCTAGCCAACGAAGTGTAAAGGGCTGAAATTAATGTGCGTGAGAGGAGCCAATTGATCAAACCTGTAAATTAGGCAGGCCCTTGAGCAGTGTGTGGGGCAGCCAAACGCATTACGACGGAAGCATTAACTCTCGACCCTTGCGCAGGGCGAAATATATTGGCAGCGCGCGCAGAAATGAGTGCATCCGAGCGTGAAATTAACTTGAGAGATTACTATTATCATTTCACCTGGTTGCCCTGCTCGCCTGCACCGATAGCTAAAGCATAGCAGGGGATTATAAAAATTTAATTTCAATTACAGTCAGCAAGGTCACATTTTCAATAGAGGTGCGCTGCCGCTTTTCCGGCTGGCGACGTCATGCATGGCACTCCACGATAAATCATTCTCGGTGTCGCTTTTTCAATGGCTATTCACGCGCACCTAATTCAATTCTAATGGACAAAGCTGGTTCTGATTCGCGCTAGATAATGAGAGGCGGTGTGCGTACACGTGCGGGCGTGCGAGAAATCGAGGCTGGTTGTAAACAACCAGCGGATCGTGGATCGTGTAGAGCATTATGTAATAATTGTACGTTCCAGGCATGAAATCAGATATTTTTATTGACATCAATAGCCACAATGCACGTAAATAATGTTCACGTATAATGAAAATCGTGAATGACGTTTTGACACGTCTGCAGGAAACAAGGGTACATATAATGAGTAATGTAGAACGATGTAACTTTAGTACTTATTGTTAGCATTATTTTAACTTACACTTGCGGTTAAGGAAGGGAAATAGTATTTAAAATTCTAATCATATTTTGAAATAGCACATATCTTTCAATTTTACACGAAAAAGAGGAAAGAGTGGAGGATTGCACATTAAGTTAAACAGTTTTCCAAACATAAAACAGTTAATGGGAAATCAATTGCAAAGCGCACACCTGTTCATAGTAAAGGAATTTAATTTTTTTTAACTATCAATATTTTCCACGTTTTTAAACCATGGACTATACTTGAATGCTGATTGCTTTCAAATCTAAAAAAAGGAAAAGCGATTATCGATGAAAGCAACATTTAAAAATTAACGTATATCAATTGAAACAAATTTATCTTTCATTTTTTCTTTTCAGCGATAAAGTGTAAAAATTAAATCATTGAAATTTTAATTCAATTAAATAATATATAATAACAAAATTTCTAGGGCTGCTGGGCTGGTTCCATTGCCTGCAGTTGTCATTTGATGTTTGGCAACCCAAAATAAATGTGAAAGTTCAATTTTAATCTGATTAATCATGTATTTTGGCAATCACAGCTATTAAAAAATGAAATGTTTAACGCGGTGCCTGATTCCTGATGCACGAAAAGTGTAATGGGACCGTCAAAAGTCGAGTACCTCACCTGCGAAAGCGAGAAGGGTTACGAACGCTGTGGCGAGAATCATCGCGGAGCACGCTGCTGTTGCCTGTCGGCGGCTGCTCGACGAGGGCCGAAGTGCACAGGGGCGCGTACTCGCGCTGACTGAGGCTCGAGCCGCGCCGCGCCCTGTGCCCGAGTGGCGCATGCACCCCTTATTCCTGTTACACCCAGATCAGCCTGCGTGCCATTATCAGTTGTCGCTCGCCAATAATCACTTCTGCGTTCATTTTCCCCCTCTAACTGAGTGTGTGCTCTCACAAAAATATTCGCACTTTTCGTTTGTGCGAGCGACGCGTGCTAAATTATTCGCGTCATTTGGCGAGTTTTACTCCCGCCGCCGGTTGGAGCCGGCAAAGGATTTTCCTCTCTGTGGACGTTGCTGCGCGCTTGTTAAATCTGTTTGCCGGAGTTCGAAAATCTCTGTGGACATACGCATTCCTCCATTGGGCGAGCGAATTATGTGGCGCGCGGCTTTTTACGCGATTCCATTCAAAACTTTTCGTGTATTTTCCTCTTTGTGTGTGCGACTTTCCTCTGTCGATTGAAAAGGCGAAACTTGCTCGTTTTTAATTTTCTGCCGGTGTGTCGGGATCGGAATGTGCCAATTTGTCTTCGTAAGTTCGCTGTCTGTGTGCTGGCTCGGAATCTAATTTCAGGATCTGCATCTCCTGGACACTTTTATTAGGCACGTTAAATCCAGCCGTGCGCTGGTGCCTGCTGATGCGAATTTTTTCTAATGGACTGCTCGCATCGGCCAAATGAAATTGCGAACGAGCCTTGGCGTGGGTCATCAGTCAAATTACTAATGGAAAGTTCGTGTTGGGTGGACTGAGGCTCGCATTAAGGGGCCACGCGGTGCAACTTTACGAGCAGGAATGGGGTAAGTGCACCGTGACGCTCATTTCCACCGCCTCGTCAAACTCCTCGGCTCTGCAACTTTTCATCTCAAATAGCACATAACTTTTTATGCCTAGCAGCATTATTCTCTATTAAATCTCAAAGGAGTAGCGTGTGTCTTTATTCAATTGATTCAGATGCCTCATTTGAAATTTGAAGGTTTCATTAAATGAAATAATTAATTAGGGTTCACTTAATGACTCTCTTAATCTGTAAACTAAACATTTTTTTGTGGAAGATAGCAATTTAAAAATAATGGCAATTTCGTTGTATGTTAGTTTCAGGTTTTCGCTTTCGTCATTCTCGTCTAGTCTTTAATAATTCTCTCTCTTCACCTTGATCCTGCTGGCCCCCCTTTAAAATTTATATCACCCCTTTTAAAAGCAAACCTGACCTCTTCTCAGTTCTGTCATGTGGTCAACGCTCCCCAGTCCTCACTCTTGCGCGGCGCTAAACCTATTTGTTTCTTTTTGCAATTTTGATAATTCGGATGCAAAAATTTTCTCTTTGAAATCGCTCCACATTAAGTAAGGGCTTGTGAATCTGGTGGAAAAGTGTTTTTTTGCCATCTTAGTGAAAGGTAGCATTCATAGAATTCGTAATTTGTTCTCTTTTCTATTTTGCTCAGTAACAATAACTATGCAGTCAAAATTTTCAACGACCGTTAGTTCAAAATCATCTACGGCTGTGTTGATTATATTTTGCAGATAAGGTCAATAGAAGGGTCTAAACACTTGCTGCACAGAACAAAAACATGAAGTGATAAAATATTTTTCAATTAAAAATGTTCTTTTAATGTTTTCCGCTCGTCCTGATTTAATAAAGTACGTAGACTCAGTATATGAAATTATCGTTAGTTAACCAAACTCACGGGAATCTTTTATTTGAACTAAAGACAAATTCATTGTTACATACGCATTTCAACAAATTTAAACATTAATCAATTGGTTAAAGTGTCATATTTCACGCATAATCACTCAAGTATTGCACAAAAAACATTTTTCACAATTTAAAAACCAATTTTAATCCAAAAACAACAGAAAATTCACTCACAACGCAATTTTCAGGGAATTTCGCAAATGAAGTATCTCTGATAGAAGCAATTTTCATCCAATATACAAGACGCGGCCAGAGCTGGAGGCCACAGTGAGTTTCTGTTTACTTTCAGACCAATGCAGTTATCAGTCCCGTTGAAATAATTCGGTTCCTGAGCACACCATGGTGCTGTTTTCCAATCAGTAAGAATTTTCGCGTGGCACCAGCCTATCTTGTCACTACAAGACGTATCTACTCCATCCACAAAGAAATAATCTACAGGCGAGAAATTAGCTAAAAATTTATTAATAGCAACACATTCTAACACTTGCAAAATTTTGTATACCTTGGGTGTAATAATTGAGGAAGCAATCTTTTTTTGTCATATCGTGCAATGCCATTAATACCATTCCCAAACTGCAGCAATAATCCTTTGCTTCAAAATTTGTCAACTGTAATTCCGAGCAGCAAACGTTATAAGAATATTTTAAAGACTATTTTGACTATGTATACCATGAACCTGCTAACGAATAAAGTTGTTTTGCATGCTTGTGCGTATCTACCAACGCTTGATGGCACTGGATTAGAATCGATTCAATCTAAATTCGTATTTTGAAGATGTGTATCAATTTACCTGGATAAAATGTGCCATTAGGTGCGACAAGTTGCGGCTTAAAAAATAATTATTTTATTTCTCACTCTACCAAATGATGAAAATAATAATCATACGTTGATTGTGCAGTTAGATTCCTTAGGACACTTCGATAAAGTGCAGTTTCCCACTTTGAAAGGGGCAGCAAACGGTGAGGGTGTTATCGTAGAAAGCGGCTGCACAGTGCTTTTAATTGTGGTGGACGTTGTTATGGAATAAGTAGCAGAATAAGCCACTGAACTGCTCATTGAAGTTTTACTTGAACCCACTGATGGGGAAGCAGTTGCAACAAGCATGGTTGTGTCAGATGATCTAAATAATTACAAAAATTATAAATGTTTATTTTATTGTATTTGATGTTGTCGATTAAAACTGGCATTTTGTAGATGAAAAGGAAACCAAATTACAAGCTGTTATACTGACTTAACTGTCGTAGAAAGTGGCTGATTGTGAGTAGTGGTTGTCATTGAAATGGCTGTTGTTGATGAGTAAGTTGCAGAATAAGCCACTGAACTGCTCATTACAGCTTTACTTGAAGCAACTGTTGGAGAAGCTGTTGCAGTAAGCATGTTTGTTGTAGATGATCTAAAGTAATTAATTAATTTAGTAAAAATGGTTATAATGTGTAAGATAGTTCGTTTTTTTTTTAAAAAGGTACCAACATTTTTGTAGATGAGGAATAACTCATCTTAACATTCGTAGAAGGTGGCTGTGTAGCGGTTGTCATTGATTTGGAAGTTTCTGATGTCTTAGTTGAAGAGAATGTTTCAAGAAATGATGTAGGTGGCCATGATTGCAATTCATCGATTGTTGTAGGCTGCTGAGTCAATTTATCTGAGGTTGACCCTTTTTCAATGATAGATATCGTCAAATTTGTTGAGGTAGGTGAGCTTGAGGTAATTTCAGAAGTTGTCGAAATTGTGAGCAGATCAAAATTTGTCTGAGTCACAGAATAAGCCACTGAAGTACTCATTGAAGATTTACTTGAAGCTTCTGTTGGAGGAGCTGTTGCAGTAAGCATGGTTTTTGTAGATGGTCTAATTATTAATTTTAGAAATTTGAGAGTACTCGTTTTGAACAAAGGGCTACTACTGACATTTGGATTGAAGATGTGGACTGCTCCGTTAACTCAAAAAAGCTCGTTTCATATTGCTCCAGACCGTCTGTTGTCACCAGGTTAGATAATGTCGTTTCTTTTTCAGTTTCCTTCGTTGAACTCACTGGTGTATATGTAACAGGCGTACCCCTGGCTTGGTGGGTTTTATTCTTTGGAAAGAGTATGAATTATAATAAAAGAGAGGACGGAAAAGATATTTTTATTGATAAAAATATAATTTCATACCAATGTTTTTGAATAGCATGTATTTTTCCCGCAGCACTTTATGATGTGTGTTCTCCTAATTTTCGTGATCAGCAATGTAGTACCTCCGCCAAAATAACCTTGATGAATAAGCAATATGAGCAATTATAAACAGTATTATTTGTGCGTATAGTCGTACCATTTTTCATTTGGACATTTCCGAATCTCTTAATTTTGAAAACCTCCCTTGCATCCGCCTGATCAGTTTGAGATACTAAACAAGGTCAAAAAATTTTAATTATAAATAATACCTGAGCTAGTAATAAGACTGCAATTGCACAAATAGCATAATATGCATCCACCAGAATTGTCATTAGTATGCCGTCCTGTTTTGAACCCAAAACCTTCATGTATCATACACAAGCGCGAACTAGAACATTTTTGCTATCCATGTCAACTCAATCTTTAAAAGCGGCTTTTATATGATTGACAGGAGTTGTAATTCGAAAATAATCTTCCTTTATACGCGTCATAATAATTATGATGTCGTTTCAGTATTGAAAATGATTAATGAGACCTGTGGTTTGAGTGCTAACCTATATTTGATTGCATGGAAACTACTTTTGGGCAATTATAGCGAACAGATCATTCTGATTTTAAAGTAAGCACGAGTTTCAATTTTTTATCAGTATAATTGGGTGTTTCGTCAAATTTTCATAAAGCTTTTTGAGCTCTAAAGATGAGAACCTTTATTCTATTATTCCCTTTTCAATATTTTTTGAGTTATATTTTGTTTAAAAAATCCTTACTATTAGTTTGAAGCGTAAATTTTTTACTTCCTTCTACGGTAGGGAAATCAAAATTTAATAAATTGTGCAAAGAGATGAAATTTAGATCATTTTGGATGTGCAAAAATAGTCTATTTGGCAAATAAAGTATCGATTATTATAATCGGTAATTGAGAAGCAAATAATCGGTTCCTAAGCATTAATCTATATTATACATATTATAATACATATGTAACTTTTATTTACTTCTGGCATTTTTTTATCAATAGAATCGTTGGTTAAGAATAACCATTTTCATTAAAAATTTTCATAACAATCTCTTTGTTGAATATTTAAAACATGTTAAGTTTATGTTTTAGAAAATGTAATCAAAAGTCACAATGACGAGATAAATATGCACTTTAAAAAATATCATTGATTGAGAGAGATTGAAAGTTAAAGTAGAACTTAACATGCTTATTGGCCCACTCTCACTGTAGCGGTTTCCGCACATACATACTGGCGTTTACAAGTTTGTATCAATCTCAACCTATAGATGTCGCTATTCCTGTATGATAAGCTCTTCTCTTATCGCATCCGCATACACTCACAGCCATCTTCTAGCAATGCAGCACTGCAGCAGAAGTGAGTTCAATTTGGTTTGCACATCAGCGAAATATTACAAATTTAGTTAACGCAAGTATGTGGGGGAACCAGTAATCAGGCAAATAATTAAGAATATTTTGCATTGTTGGCTTTAGCAAGTTGTTCCTTGAGTTTATTGTTTGTGGAACAGCTAGTTAACCTCTACGATGTGAAATAATGAAATCAGGACCGACAAACAGTTAAATTTCAGATTGTGCCAATTTCATCGAAAATTAAATCGGTTTGTCAATGATTTTTTCGCTTGTTTTCGATCTCTTTTTTCACGATTTATGAAATGTGCGAATTGTGAGCTAAATTTCCCTTCTGGTATATAAATCATGATTTTTAAGAATGAAACAGTGCTGATAATTTGATGCGAGCTTAGGAGCTGAATTTTCTCACAAATTAAAACGGCAACCTTGAAAAATTTAAGCTTATTCCTATTTTCAGGTAAAAATAAAAAGGATTTATCTCCCGAAAGCTGTATAGCTTTACTTGAACAACAACTGTCTGTAATTGGTTTCTGTATGCAATCCTTAGAAATAATTATACTCCAAATGAACACTATAATATTAAAAAAATAAAACAGCAAACCATCAATTTTAATATTTGAGCTCTAAAGGGAGGTATTTATTTTCATTGAATAATTATTGTTTGAAATCATATTTGCGTTGGTCGGTGTGCGTTTCGTTCAGCGGCGGCACACCGACACCGACGCAACGTTGACCGAGAAGGCTTCAAAGAATAGGACTGCACCTTTGATGTCGCGGGCAAGACGACACACCTGGATTGCGGTTGACAAATTTCGGACTCGACAAGCATAGATTAAATGGACTGCTAGGAGTGGCGAATGCGTTCTGGGTGTCGCACAACTAAAGCATGAGAACGACTCGTCAGCGAGCTGACTGAACAAACGGTTATTATGCACTTTTCTTTGGTGATGATATTTTTGTGCCGCAAGTTATGCTTAATGTCTTATTAAGAAATGCTATAAATGTATAATTGAAATTTAAAAATGAAGTCATTGTCTAAAAAAATATATTTGGAAATTACTAGTACGTTATGAAATGGCGACGAGTAAAATTTGTATAATTAATATAATTGTTTCCAGAACGCATCTTTTAAAACTTAAACAACGTCTTAAATTATCTTTGCTGTATAGTAGAATTGATTGTTTCATGGTAAAAAACCAAGTTCTCTCGAGAGATCTACTTATTATTTTTATTGTATTAAAGTGGTTTTACTATTATTGTTAGAAACATTAAAGTTTATCATGCCACTAGTATATGCTGATGATGAGATGAAACTTGTAATAGCGTCAACGATATCATTCTGGTCTATCGAATTTCCCTCCAAACAGGCTAAAGTTGTCGCGGTAGGTCAGGAAAAAAAAGAACGGATGGTCGCAGCGGAAAACCCGTTTACTTGTCATTCTATTTATGGCGACAGCAGCTATCCATTCGGAATAGAGAAAATTATTTTTTTTTAAAAAAATTCGAAAATAAAATAATCACCAGTTGAAGCAGCAGCAACGGTTCCCTCCTCATTCACCTCAATCACTGCCTTTTGAATCACTTTGCTAACAATCAATTTTTCAGCAGAAATGCCTGAAAAGTCTGGCACTTCAAATATATCGGCAAGACCCATCTGCAATAAGATTTTAATTTTACTCGATCATAATAAAATGTAGATAAAACTGTACTCTAACCTCACGAAGGTAGGGTTCAAGCTTGATGGTTGATTCGATTTTGAACTTTGGTAAAAACACATCTACCACTGCAGTGGTCATTTTCGACATTATAGACTTCAGATCATACAGCTGGTCGATTTGCTCTGTCAGTTTATACAAACCATCATTTTTGTTTGGCAAAATCACAAGCAAGTTCATATCCCCTCCCTGAAAATTGAGTCCGGAATCATAACTGGACTAATCGCGCTACTTTATTTACCTTGTAAGGTATGGCGATGGCCTGGGCGTCGAGATCAGGAAGAACAGCGTGCAGATAATAGTCCTTTTTGTGCATCATGGGCACTTTCATATAGATTTCCCGGTATCCCCAAAAATATTGAGTCATTTTCGTATTCTCTGGGTTGAATTGCGATTCCCACTGGCCTTTGAAATATATGGCGTTCAGCAGAACCAGCCGGGTGTTAATTTCAAGAGGCTCTGTGCAAATACAATTCATTAAAGTTAGCGCAATTAAAACTGTGAAACATACCATCAAGCAACTTCTTGATCAGTCCTTTGGTCTCGGCATTGACCCAATCGTTAATTTTCGCTCTGGCTACCTCTGGATGTTTGAAATCCGCGTTTTCCGCGGAAGCCAAAAATGACTTTGAAATGAGCGTCACGTAATCAAGTGAAATACTGATGTCCTCTGCTGCAAATGCCTTGTTGGCAATCGACAATTCAACCCCATTCAATCCCTATTAATTTTGGAAATTAAAATAGCTGAGAGCCTGGAAAAATAACTTTTTCACCTGCAGGGCAAATGAAACAGCTTCAAACTTGGCTGCAGTTTTGGTCAAATTCTCGGGAAACTGCAGTGCTTTGGCCATGCTCTTACGGGTGTGAGTCTCAGAACCAGCAAACAGCATTCCCAATGCGAAAAGGCAGCTAACGGGTGATGAAACAACATTCCCTTCAATTTTTCCCACCGCCTATGGAACTCAGAATTTCACAAAATTGTTTTTGAACTCTTCATTAACTCTCACCTGGTAAAAGCTTTGGCTAGCAGCAAAGACAGTCGTGTCGAGATCGGCCATTTTTACACAATTGTACAAGCTGCTAGAAAGTTCCTTTAAGTAGTAGAGAACTGGTTGTCTCCCGACCGCAAGAAATTTTAATCAACTTTGTTTACTCTTATTTCGGTTTATGCCAAGGGCATTTCAAGTTAAATTTAATTTCTTTTAACCTTTTAGGGAAATTTATTTCGTTAGTTTTAAAGGATGTGAGGAAACGGAAATTTGGACTGAGGTTAAAAGATAATCACAAAAAGTTCCGTTTTTATATTTAAGTAGTGAGTGCTATGCAAACGTGTGTCATGAGATTGTACTTTTAATTTTCGAATTAACTTTATTATGCCACATCTTTCATATCTATAATTATTAGCTTTCTTTTCTTCAAGGAATTTTCCGAAAAATACAATTTTACGTTGGAGTGGTGTTTTATTAACCTATTTTGAATTGCAAAACATCTTATTTTTTTTATTTTTTAGATATATTTATAATTCCTCAGTCCAAGTTTGTCATTATCAATTTAAAATAATATTTATATACGTAATGAACGATACAAATAATTATCAAACTAATCATTTGTGTTGAAAATTAGGATGAACCACAAGGGCTCTGAAACGTGCTGTATGAAGGTGTACACTCTGAATCGCATGCATGAACCTTTTTCAATTTCTTCCTAGCTGTCTGCTCGCCGCACGGGTATTTGGAGCGCCTCCATCAGCTTTAGATTTGGTTAGCGTTGAGCACAGCAAATGAGGCGCAGGTCATCCTTTGGAGTGCTCCTGGCTGGATTTTTCAGTTTCAGCACACCGCGTTGCTCTTCTTCCAGGTGGTTCAACCATCAAGAAGAGACTGTCGTGCCCTTGAAGTCAATGTGCGATATTGGCGATCTCCTCGCCCCTATTGATCCTGGCGATGGCATCCACTTTCTCTGGGAAGAGAGAGGACGCATTTAACTTAAATAATTTTCATCCTTTATTAAAATCACTAATGAAATTACCGTGCATGGAGCATATAAGAAGAGATCATAATATTAACTTCAATTAGGCATCGAATGTTTAATGCAGTCCTCATTTGTCCGAAATGCGCGATGATTGCTCTGGAGTCGTCCAGAGGAGCTTTTGCTGGGGGTCTGCTGCTTTTCAACGTGATAGTGTCCGACCTGCTGGGACCGGTTAAATCGCCGATAACGTCACTCACTGAAGGAAAATTCGTGCTGCTCTCGATGCGGTGCAGGGAGCACCTCCTGCAAGGCAATCTGGACACAATTCTTGCAAAAGCAGTGAAGTGCCACGTCCTCGACCTGACCCAAGACTACTACTGCACACATCATTCACCGTCGGCGGTGCCATCTTCGAGTACAGCGAGTACCAAGTGCATTCGCAATGTGCACGTGAGCAGCGACCTGCGGTGGATCAAGCACACAGATATCGCGAGAGGCAAGGCGGCAAAAGTTTTCTCGTTCGTGCCCGCGCCCTGAACGGATGCACTCTGCGAGTGAAGCGACTTGCTTATCAGCCTATGATAAATCCATTCATGTTTTATTCAACCCCACGCACCCTTTGATGAAGACGAACATAGCAAATTTCGAAAGTTTACACAAGAGAGATATGTGCATGGGCGGCACATTTCTGAGGCGCCTAATAAAGAGATAATGCCCGTCCACCAGCAGCATTGCTGCACTGACATGACTTTTTACCGTAAAAGTTTGGACGGCAAAGCGTAGATGTACGCGATGGCGAAAGTTATAATCGGCCTAGAGATGTGGAATTCGGACGGCAAGCGCCAGCTCATTCCACCAAGAGCGCGCACTGACCTCTGCACTCATTCGTTCTCGTTTCCAATTGTGTGAAAAAGTGGAAACTCCTCAAGCCCTCCCTGTAAATCTATCCTATTTCCCAATTTTCAACGCTATGTAAAATTTTCTATAGTTTTTAAGTCACATTAATACACATTTTAAAGAAATAAGAGCAAAAAAGGCAAAAATGGTAGCAATAAAAATAAAAAAACGATCAATAATTACAATGGCAATCTCACGCCGCACTGAGCCTCAAAATTCCAAAAAATACATATTTAATTTGGCTTGTTCCAAGCACGGAGACTTCAACCCTGAGGGTATTTCATGCTGAATCTGCGCATATAGAGATATTCTCTGGATTTTTTCCTCGCCTCCTTCATTCAAATTAAAAGACGCGCAAATATTAAAATTTTAAAAACAAAAACAGGACAGAGATGGATTAATATTTCATCTTGCTTAGTTAATTCAGAAATGTTTTATTTGCATACACAAATTATCAAGTTATTCTTTACCTCTGATCGAATCATCTTCCAAACATATATTTGCTCAAAAAATCATTTTTAAAATATCGGCAAACCTTTTTATCCTAATTTTCATGTGTGTTCAATTATTTAGCAGATCACAAGAGACCTAGATCTAACGCGAGTCTGTTCAAAAATATGCCGTTATAGTCAACAGTTGTCGTCGGCTCATAATCAGGAACACCCCATGCTCCTTCATTGCCGTTCGAAGCAGGAGTAGTGTATGTACTGGGCGTTTCTGTTGTTGTTGAGAAATGAGCTAAAATTGTATGATGTCAATGTTAAGCGTTCTGTTAGTTGATTCTTGCAATTATTATACAGTCAAGTAAAGCAAAGCTCAGCACTGATCGTAGTTGACTTATTTTATCGCCGTTTTCAGCAAAAGCGTTGGGGTTTTTGTTAAAAGCTGTAATTTTTGCGCATAATAGTTGTGAATTTCGCCAAGAGACTTTCAACTACCTCCATTGTATTGGATTCTGTAGATCATATCCAGAATATTTGACAAGTCACTTCCGATGTTGCCTTGTTGATTTAAGAAATCGTACCATGCATCAATACTTGCGCTAGGTGGTGGTGGCGGAAGCTTCTGCTTTCCTGTTACAAATGAACAATTAAACTTACTTATAACCATTTTAGCCAATAAAAATAATTAACAAACCATTTTTGAACGGGATAAATAACCTGTCTTGATTTGGTCGAACAAAATCGTCACATGAAGGCAAAAATCCAAAATATATTGGATTTTGGCCAGCAGTTTGCATAGCTGGCTCGGAATTTTCGTTTTCACTATCGCAGAACATGGTAATGTTCAATATCTTGATCCAAGATTCCGGGTTTCCGACTTCATTGTCTTCATCATCATATCCTTCATAGTTCTCTTCCTCATTTAAATCTTCAGTTTCATCCCCCTCAGATTTTTCATACTCAACTTCATCTCCTGTTTCTTCTTGATATTGGTCACTTTCATATTCCTCAGTTGTATCAGCTTGGCGTTTTTCCCGATTGAAATGAAAGTTTGTATCTAAAATGAATAGCATAAATAGAAAATCTGAATAAACATTCCTTTTCAATTAGAAACTCTAAAGCACACTACTCCGTCTATACATCACCATGTGTACGCCTGCGAAAATTATGTGTACGCAACACGCTTTAACAAATCGTCATACTGGTTGCATAAACTCTATCGTATCCAATTCTCAATTTACAGCTAAATAGGCATAGAAAAGAATAGGAACACAATTTTAAAAGCAAGCGTACATGAGCAAAAGTCAAGTTGGAAACAACAACAGTTATTAAGAAATAAAATCAACTAGCGGCTCCTGCTATTTTTATTAAAACTTTCAAACAATCGAGAATGCTCCCATTAAAATTAATACTTTATCAACAGGTCGACAATTATCAACAACATATGAACTTACTTAGGCAATGAAAATTATTATAATTCTACGGGTCAATTATACTCAATTACTCAATATACGCAACACCCATGAAAAATGTGGAGAGAATTGTAATAATTGACCATTTCCAATGTAAAATTTTGAATAGTTTTATCCATGCAGGTAATTTGCAATATCCATTCATATTAAATTAAAATTCTAAGGTAATAATGAATTTTTCATAAGAAAAACATTAAGAGAAATACGCACGTGGTATACGGGTTGGGTGGCTACGAGGAGTGTAATTTGAGGGAAACATTTTGTGCCACGTTTTCGTATGCTCTACATCGACGACTCTGTTGTTTTAATTGTCTGCCATCTGCTTTATTTTAAATTTTTATCATATCCTCATACTTAGATGAAAAATTATCGCGATTTAAATCAGTTTTAAATTGTTAAACGTGTTTAGAGCTTTTTTCACATATTTTTAACATATATAAAATTAATCAAGTACAGCGCTTGAAGTTAAATCAAATGCACATCTCATTCAACTGCTGTGCACAGGATGCTTCATCTGCCTACTTACCTCGATATTCAAGGACCGACGCGTGTGATGCCGCAAACATGGCCACCTGTTTCAACAAATGGGCTCATATAAAAGCGATGCCTTCAACATACGCATCAACGCTCAAACAACACTACACTGGTGCCCTGCTGACTGAAGATAATAATAATAATATTGTAAAATCCGTAAAATCTAATATAATGTGCCTAACTTTGATCATAAAAGTGATATATGAATAAAATCGTAATTGGGTAATTTGTTTCTGTAAGTGCGCATCAAAGAGATTTGAAATATTTGGGGAGATAAATATGCGAATAAATTTTCTACAGTGTGAAATAATACCCTTCATCGACAACTTGCAGTTTAAAATTTTATTTTCAATCATGCTCACTAGCATGGAAAAGGCAGACTTTTGGCACCAGAAAAGGAGGATAAAATTGAATAAAATGAAACATTTTTGAGAATAGATTTTATCATTGAATTAAAAATTTAGATATTAAATACCCAATTAGTACGTTTTGATTTTTGGTTAAGCAATGAACTATATCTGACAACCTTTTACCCAGACCAATTTTGTATATTTGGCATAAATTTCCTTTTAATAATTATTCTATTAACAGAGAGACCTAATTTATTCGAGAATTTAAAATAATAATTATGTGATATGTCCTACCCTCGTAAACTTTATGATCAAGTTTGTGAAATTTGAGCTACAAATATTAGTTCAGCTCCCGGTGACAAAACAGCTAGAAAAGTATCTACTAAATGCATGTTTAATTTTATACTTACACAAACGACTATGAACGTTGAAACAGATATTAACTTTGCAAAACGTTTGCATGGTAAATCCATTTTGATGTACCATAAAGGCAATATTTCCAAATTTTTCAAAAAGTATCAAGTGTTAAATAGTGACAGAAGCGCAATGGCGGAAAGTTCACCGGAAAAGCAAAACTGTGAGGCAGGGTCTACCTGCTGCGTCTCTCCTCACTACAAACTGTGCTACTCGCAAAGCCATTTCCGCTGCACGTGACTTTCCTTGCTGTTCACTAAAATATTACTAAAGCTCTCTTTGCCATCATGAATTTGAAACGAAAAATCGATGAACGATACACCCCAGGAACATAAAGGGCGAACGGAAGATGATTTTTTTATTAATGAAGTTACGAGATTATGCTGCTTTTTGTTTCTGGACGTTTCTAAAATCAATTAATACGTTTGTTAATTTTAACAGATTTATTTAGCCAGCCGGGTCGCAGTCGCAAAATTAGCTTAAGGAACATTTAAAGCACAATTATCAATGACTAGACAGTTTAATTTTTTAGTCTTAAACTCTTAATTTATTGGTTCAATAATGGAACAAAATGACAATAGAAATACACGGCTTTTGAAACAATTAATTAGTATCGAAAAAGACTCCAACATTTCATTGAGACTTAAATTGCACCGAAACAAAAATTTCCAGGTCAAGTGTGTGTAACCATTTTGCCAAAAGTACATTTTTTGTTGTCCTTCTCAACTTTTAGAAACAATGACATTTCACATGCAAATAAACTGTGCTTTTCTACAAGTTGGTAATTGTACAAAATCTGCATAGCAAACATATTATGATGCAGCTGGAGAATAAATACTTGATGAATTGAATTTCAATTAATTCACTTTTCTTTTTCTGGATTCCTGCAAAATCACAGAACGTCTGTTAGGAAAGAACCAAATCCGAATGTGACCTTGATGGGGTTCCAGTAGTATTGATCCCATCCCTGCTTCGTTGCTTCTAGCTCACTGCAAGGAACAAGGAATTTAGATAATAGTTAACTAATAAGGGAACCCTTGGTACGTTCCACTTTAACATGCAATTTTATGCCTCAAAAATGTAGACTTACAAAAAAATAGAAGAAAATAACCAATTATAGTAATAATAATTTTCAATCTTGCATCATTTCAGAGTAACAAAGCTGAAAATTAGTATGGCGCTTTGTAGGGACTCCCCTTTTCAATTTATAACAGTGGAAAATAATGTTATCCAGTCAGAATATTATTTGGTATGCTGACGCTGACTATCCTTGATGAGACGAATCAGTCGATATTTAATTTTTCTGACAATATCCTGAATTTGATTTTGTATTCATTGGACCAATTATTATTATATAGATGCTCTACAAGAATTAAATTTTAAAAGCAATTGTAACAACTATTTAACAGTTAAGAAACAATATTTTGGCACTAAATCCAAGTTTGGAAATATGTATAAATAATTACTAAATTAAAAATCAACATTGGATTTATTTTAATATATTTTCAAATTCCAATATAATGAATTGTGAAAAACCTTACAAATTTTATCAGCTTTAAGAATATGTGTAAAATATTAATAGTTATTAAAAAATTTAATGTTAGAGACGCTCGAAGTCACCTCTGTGATTAAATCGCCTAGTATTAAATTTGGCAAAGTAAAAAAATGACCCATCAATTTATTTGTTTGTCAAAAGGGAGTCTACATACTAAAAATCTAAATGAATGAACACTAAATGTATTTATAAATTCCCTTATAAGAAATAGGGCCAGTTACCTGCTTGGAATGCCACTGTGCTTGAGGATGATAGTGGTGCCCTCAGGCTCCTCGTCAAATGTCAGCTCTACAATTGATCTAGCTCCACTTGGCCAAGCCTTATTTTGCCAATATTGCTTCACTTTAATGTTTTCCTCCTAGTAAAACAAGTTAACCGTTTGAAAACAAATCATTAGATTATAAGCTCACCAATTCGATAAACTCCCCAAATATGTTGCCACCAAAGAGTTCAAATTTACCCTTGGGAGCTGCCTCAAGCTTCACAGGTCCTCTTGTGAAAGCTTCTAGCATCTAGGGGAAAATCTGAGGTTACAATGTTCACCAAATTAGAGAAACACAGCTTACTCTTTGATCGGTGAAGCATTTGTAAGCTTCATTGATTGGACAGAATAGACTTTGGCGAGACTCGAATGAAGATGTGTCTATGTTCATGTTCTTCACAGCACCAGCAAGCTACAAATACGCCACAATGAAGCAAATTTATTTGTGACCTATGATCCACATTTAGTACCTGATTGCGAGTAGTGAGCTTCACAGGCGCCGCTGCAGGTTTTACAACTTTGACTTCATTTTCATCTTTCTTCGGTAAGATCAGACCTTTTGAATATTCTAAATAAAACACGTGAGAAATTTTCAACTAGAAATAAATGAGTATATACCTTCTTTCAGGGCACTGATGTATTCAGTTATCTTTTCTCGTATGAGCTTTTTGCCCTCATTGAACATAAGTTGTTTCATGTTGTATGCAAAGTCTGTGCTTTCCTCCACAGTTGGCTCGACCTATAAAATGAAGGTCAATTAAAAGGAAAGAAAGAAAAGGCTGAACTGAAAATACATCAATATCTTCAATTCCGTTCTCCTCGCTCAGGTTTGGGATAGTAATCTTTCCTTTGCATTTGAGTTTTGAATCTTTGTCACATTGGCCTTCCCATTTTAATTCCAGCTGCCAGTCGTAGAAAAATATGAGTTTCCCCTTTCTATTGTTGACAACAGCTTCCCCTTCACACTTGTTCACTTCTTTGATTTTGGCTGTGCCTGTTTGATGATTGATGAAATTAATAATGCGAACAAATAATATTACTTGAAATGATGTATGGCAGACTCACCATTTTCGCCCAACTCACACTTCTCGCTAGGATAGGGATTAACATTGAATCTTCCCATCAGAGCGAGAAGTGTGAGTGAGCGGAAAGTGTGAGCCCCCCATACTAATTTGATACTAACCCTTTTCTCCCTCAACAGTCAAGCCGTTGAGCAAGTCCTGCAGTTTGCTCTGAGACCAACGGTTGGCATTTTTCTCAGACCTATTGAATAACAAATTGATGAAACGGCCAGGCTAGGCTTATCAAAATCAATGCTTACCAGTGCCAGTTGTTAACATTGGTAGCGTCTGGTCTTTCCTCAACAATCCACCGTGGATCGCCTTCGCCCCACTTGGCCATGTTGGGCAAAACTTTTCAGCTATGTGGGAAGGAACAGGCACAAAGGTCAACCTAATAAAATCAATTTTCCAGTATAGTAAGTTGTACAGGTAAATTTCCTCAAGGTAAAATTGTGAATCTAATGCTTATTGCATATAATATATTTTCAATATTTCGTCCTGGTCCCAGTAAAATTGCGCAACTTTCAACAAACACCCAAATTTTCACTCTCGATTTCGAATTGATTGTTGCCCTTTTAATGCAACAAGGAAAATCGCGTTTGGTTGTTGAGAGTTGCGCGATTTGACCGGGACCAGGACAATTTTACATTAATCTACATACATATCATACATTAAAAAGATGCAAAAATTTCGACGATTTCATTTTTTAAGACCGCAGTATTTTGAATGAAATCAAATTTTATATTTTTATAAAAAAATAAATAGAATAAGATTTCATGCTGCAAATTTCAAAACGGATTTAAAAAAATCTACACACATTAGAAAGTTTATGTATGAACGTAAACAAGCACAATAGTACACGAGTTCCATCCATGTTCCATCCGTGTCTATCTACATTATTTTGACCCTATGAAAGTACTCTCCCTGGTCATATGAAGTTTTTAAATGATCCAAAAAAGTGTGTGCAATTTCTCACGGCTAATTGATGCGAAAAATACAATCGCCAATGAACTTACCACGCGACTTACGATGACTGAGTGATCTCAGAGAGCAGAGGAAATCGCTAGTTTCTAAGAAGTTTCCCGAATTTTCTGGATGTTGTTAAGGCTCAAGCGAATAAAGGAGCATGTTAAGCCGCAACCAGCAGCGCATGCCGTTGTTCGTTTGTCAGGGATCAGCAAATAATTTAAAACCGGTAGGCGGTGATAATAACCATTAAACATGCATCAAAATAAAAGAAAATTAGTCGCAGAATTTACTTGACGTGTACATTTGGAATAATTAAATAGGATTATAAATTTTTAGTTCTTGATTCTTTCCCAATAGATTATTTTCAGCCTAGGGTTTTCTCTTAACAACCGGTTAAAAAATCAGAACATGAACTTCGCACCATCTGTCTGCAGGAAAATAAATTTTTCAAATAAGGCAAGAACTGTAGCGCCTCTAACGGACAGGTAAAGGAAACAAAGACAAGGTGCGGCTCCGCCCAAATCCGGTTAAGATTTTTGACACGAGATGTCTCTTCTGGCGGCACACCGCACACTTGTTGCTTCTTTCTTGGACAGAGCGAACGGTGATGTGGATAATATATTTGTGGCTTGATTCATCGTTAGTTTGATCGAGAATAAAACATCGCTTAGGATTACAAGTCAAGTGAATCAGCCGATCGGCTTCGTCTCCGGTAGACGTACCAAAAGCATGGCCACCTTGTCGGTGAGTGTTGTCCTTCAGTTTCACCCCTTTTACGCGGCGATGCCCCTAAGGGGTGTGTATGGCTGGCATTCGCCGCCTTTAATCCAATTACGACGCTGGCTAATTGAATAACACGCAAACTAAAGTGAGTTCGTGGCCGTCGACGGGCCCCCAGGGGCCGGCCAGCGGCCCCGAGCGGGTCTCTACGTGTGACCCGCACTTGGTCCCCACCTGTCAGGTTGCTCCGTCGAGGGCAGGGCGGTTCGCGGCAAACAGCAGGGTTGTAATCTGACCGTTGGATCAAAACATAACAGTCTTTTTTCTCACGCTCAGCTTTGATTTATGTTAAAATTATGCTAATTCCACGATTTCGTCGCTGTGATTTAATTTGCATGAAGCGACTTTAACTGGTGCAAATCGAGGAATTTCATTCACTTAGAATTTGAAGATCAACTCTTTGAATGAAAAATAGTCATGAAAAGTACACCAACTTATCATATTCTGGCATTAAAATTTAAGTCTGTGTAGCTGAAAATTTTCGAGATTGAGAACAGAATTGTTTTTAAAACCCTTGTAAAATTTGAAAACTTATAGTTGTTTAAAAAAGTAAACTTAGTGCATAATTCTGCCTGCAATAGCTTTTCTAACTTGCAAATTTGATTTTGAAATATTGTAGTTGTGTACTGTTTGTTTCACTCAATCATTTCAAAACATTTAATTAATTTTGTAATTTTTTATCGCAAATTTATTTTTAAATAACTTCAAAGGCTGATGCACAGAAGAAATTCATGTTTTTTTCTGTCTTTGGACGTTTCATAGTTTCTTCTACTTACTTCCTATTGCTTTTAACAGAATAGTCGTAAGCTGGTAGATGATATATCATTGTATACAATTAAGCAATGCACCAGGTCAATTATTAATCACAATTATTTAAAAGTCTACAAAATACTTTTTTCTCGTACTCATTGTTTAATATACTCATCAAGTTTTCCTGTCTATACAAACATAGTTAATATTTATGTTTATACTAAAATATTTATGCGTAATCCCCTCTGCTGCCCATCCTGATTTATAAAACAAATTTGCCGAGATTTCTGAGTTTAAAATCTGAAAATAAATCGATTTTCAATATTCATTGCCTCATTTTTTATATTCATCAATATTTTCCAACTTCAATTATGGCCATGTAACGCTTTCAAATAGCACAATCAATACAAAATTTGTATTTAATATGAAACATATTGCAAATTTTGCATTCAATCGACGTGGCAGCTCTATGCATCAATTTGCAAAACAGCATTTTAGGTGGTATTTGTTTCAATAAAAACACGACTGTGACACAACTAAACTGCTTTTTTAAAATTTTGAGCTGCTTTCTTTCAAACTCATCGAACTGCCAAAATCATCAGTTCTGTGAACTGCAATAATGTCTGAACATCAGTGTAATGCATCGTAGGAAACGTTCGTCGAGGGAAATCTGACGTTGCAAGACAAAAAGCGACCGAATCTGAGTTCGTTGTTCTTGACTGCCGCCTGTGAGCATTACAATTCCATTTTTACGCTAATTTTTCACCGTCTGCCGTCCGTTACAGCAGATTGTTGTGCGCGCAAATCAAATTATGCAGCAGGCGTAATCACAATAATAATCATAACGACGTACCCAGCCAGCTAGCACCGGGGCAGAGAAGAATTCCAGTCCCGGAAAATTGCGTGTGCGGTCGAAGCGCCGGTTTTAATTAATTCCGTTCCGACCACTTCATATCATCCTTTATTGCCGCTGTTCTGTCGGAAAAGCCATCTTAATTGGATCCGTAATTGTCAAGAGATGCCGAATTTTTATTGTGCTAATTATGAGACTATAATCGAAAGGCGGGCGGCAACGGTGATTTTAATGGCCGAACTTTCCTCGCAACTCATCTCCTGCACTTAACTTTCCAAGGTTTTTTCACTTCATAAATAATATTTTTACATTTCAAGGCTAGATAAGAAGTAGTACAACTAGAAAGTTTTATTAAAAAAATTTCAATTACAAAGCTGCAAGTGCGCTCATTGCATTGCTACAAGATGCAAGAAATTTCTAATTCTAAAAAACTTTCGCATTAGTTGAACACTTTTACTCTCCTTTAGGTTTGCTTGCATGTATGTATATTGCAGGTTTTTAAAACTTAGACACAAAATAATTCTGCCAAAAAGCAATGTTTACTAAAATTAAAATAATGTGACTTGATGAGGAATTATGATTTCAAAACACAAATGTCAAAAAGAGAAAGTAAAAATTAACTTTATTAATAAAGGTATTGTTTTAAAAACACGGTACAATTCATATTTAAGTCATTCGCTCTGCGCGATACCTTTAGCAGGGGATGAATCCGTATCCACTTAAAAATCTTCTTGAATATTTAGATTCACTCTCTTCACATCTGAAATTTAGTTATTGTTGTCATGCATTCTTAAATTGTTGGCTCTTAATTTCTTACAACCCACATTGAGAGACTACTGCAGTGCTGCATTGTTTCATTTTTCTCCACCGTTGACTGTTGTGCTGCCTTAATTGAATTGCAATTAAGGAAGTTTCGTGAAGCATGAATGGTTGTATGTCCACGCGTCTCGTTGTGAAGGTATTATCCGTGCTCGGTGAGTATGTACTGAAACCTTTCCAGTTCTACTAAGACGGTTGGCTGTTGGTTTCTCTTGAGTATGAACTGTGGAAAAAATTGCGCCACAAATAGTGTAGCTCCATTGCGTAGGGTTACATTTTTTTTAGTTAATTTGGTCTTATACGCTAATATAAAATATGTATATAGCGTTAAATATTCAGATATTACGCAAGGATAACTTAATCTTGAGTTCAAATATTTTTTTATAAACTATTGAATCGAGTTAAAACAATGTTATCAGTAAATATATGACGGCCCAGCTTCTTGAGTTATTTGTTTCGAATTCTATAATTGACTCATCTCACATAAAAAAATCGCACTGATTTTGTGGTTGTTTAGTCAGCTTGCGACCAAGCAAACAGAATCCAAAGAATTGCTCGTGTGCGATGCACGCGGCAAAGTGTATCGAAATTTGGCGCCAATCTCGTGAGTGAAACGCTTGCTCGTAACCTTGAGCCGGGTTGGGGCCCTCGTTCAGATCCTCTATCCAGCATCCGACTCCTCTGATCCTTAAAACAGTGGACCGAGCGGCACGGCAGTAACTGACCCTGTAACTTGCCGCAGGCTATTTTATCAAAAAGCAGCGTGGCTCACTCTGCCGGCGGTCGGTGGGGCGGCCGGCCGGCTGCCTTGTGGAGGCTGCGCGCCGCTCCGCATCTCGTGAGGAATTTCCATCATCACAGCACGCCGCACCATGGCAACTTATAGCATACGAGCACCTCGCCTATCAATTCGGTTCCTGGACTATTTTAATTTAACTCTATGAACACTCATAATTTTCCTCTGTAAGTTGTGCGACACATTAGAGTCGTGGACTACCGTTTGCTGCCTTTATCGGCTTTTTTCGGAAAAGCTTACTTCAATCTCAAAATTTTTCTTGCTTTTAAGGTAGTAGTGCTACTTAAGCTGCTGGTTTAAATTGGTAACGTCATTTTCCAATCATAATATACCAGCTCGTAGACTTCAACTTTAATTGGAATGCTTAAGTCAAGGTCACATAGTACCACAATCATAGACACATTTTACACTTACACATCTAGTTCTGACACCTTAAATTTGCTGGAGTTTCCATATGAGTTTTCTTTTTTTCCTGCTTTTATGACATGCTGAGTGATTTAATGGTGGAAGTAATTTGTTTAAGCCAACGTTGTCTCAAGAAAAGCAAACAGCGCTCTGCTTTATGTGATATTTTTAGAAAAGATTCCGCTGTCTTTAAAACAAACAAAGTCCTCTTGTCTTTTAATAATAAAAAGTCATAAACTATCACAGAAAGAGCGACGCGGCTGTTGAGAGAGAAAGGCGCTCGCAGGATATTCAACTCGCGATGCTTGGCTTTTATGACGAGGACCACAGAATATCAGTGTACCAAAAGTGTTCGAATTCCCCGAATGTCTACTGTAAAACAAGCTTTGGCGCTTTACGGCAAGGGGATTTATTTGTCGGCTGAGGGAATAATGTGGTTCCTTATTCAAGAACAGGATTCGCGTTTCAAGAGAATCAAAATGGAGATGACGTGATTGATACATTATGGCTGAATTTTCGCTATCTTTTTACCGTTCTGTGACTTGATTGATTTGGCAGTTCCTTTAGAGAACCTTTCGTTTTACTTGAGGTACCGTGTGTTGGATGAGTTTAAACAAAAATTGAATAATGTTTAAAAATTCTGGCGTTATTAATATCTGTTATCTTATACTAGAATTCGCCGCAAACACCTTCACGCAATTTTATGACAGCAATACTCCGCAGAAAATTTAATTTGTATGAAACAATAAAGCGCAATAATTATAGATACGCCTTCGCGTAAAATCATATTTTTGCCGAAATTTGCATATTTTACAACCTCATGGAGCTCTAGGAGTAGGTGTCGGTTGAATGAGAGACGAGGACCTCAAGTTATTATACTTACTTAATTTTGAATACAAAATCAACAAGAAGAGGTCTTGAAATCCGCAGTGTTTGTACTTCATGTCATGACTTTTGGAATTTATTTTAATGATATTTATTGCTCTGCACAATTGTTTGGAATGAAATTGAGTCTATCTTTATTATTATAATTTATAACAAATTATTTTACATTAATTTTGTTGGAAGGTAATGTATTATTTTTTCTTAATTAGAATAATATTTGATTTGGAAAGAGTTAATCTGAATCGAATATTCTGGAACTTATTTGAGAAACGTCTGAAAATGTCTAGAGAAGTGGTGAGAATCACCACAGAGCCATGCACAAGGCACTGTCGTTCCACTAATTAAATTTGAATGCTATTATATCCTTTTCGAACATGCATTTTATCAACGATCGACGTCAGTTTTCGCCATGCTCTCATTAATCCATTATCAAAACAGAGCCCCGCCCGACGCGCCCCTTCCTAGCGAATTCCTAGGCCTTCGCGATAATGCGTTTATTCAGCATGAAATTAGCAAACGCTAAAAATAATCCCCCTTGAATCACAGTAAAAAATGAACTGCACTTCTCACACACGCACTGCTCTCGACTGCTTTGAGCAGACAACACACGTGCTGCCTTGTTTCTTGAAAACACACCCCCACTTGAGTTGGCAGCTTCGGTTTATATTTTCGTTAGAGGCCGTGGCCATCTCAGTTCGGCTCCAGATGGTGCAGTGCACGAACAGAGATTTGAATGTGACGACGCTGTGACTGTCGCAGGACATAGCGCCCTTCTGTAAATCCACAGGGCTGCAATCATGATTTACGCATCGCCTTATCAACAGCAGCCACCGCGGCAATCTGACGTCAGCATGGACGGTCTGTATATTACTCAGCATTGTCAAAAATTTACACGCCCTTGGCAAATAATTCTTGAGTGCAAGCGCGATAATGGATGAATGGGCGCTGTTCATTCGGTTTATTGCATCTATTGCGAGATGCAAGTGAGTAACGAGCACATTTTTAGGAAAGATATAGTGCTCGCCCTGATAAGTCAAGGAAATTAACGATTTATATTAGATTTTGCTTGCGACAATTGGAATTGCGCTATATCTTTTAGTTTGTCTAAAAGGAGCCTCTCGATAGTAAGATATCATACACAAGAATTGATGATCCTGGTCACACAGATAATTTTGTGGACCTTGCAAATGAAGAAGGATGCAAATAAGATAATAGTGTTAACTGAAGGCACAACTGTCGTTGCGCCAGCGCTGATGTGTAAATGATTAAGTTAATGCTCGCCACTCCTCCTCCGATTTTTTTTGTTTCGTTTCTTGACTGGTGATATTCTGGTAAAATACGGAGGAATATATTAGTGAAATAAAATTAATTCTACATTCACCGTATTGTATGCCTTAAAAAAATTGCGCATCAAGCAGCACTTAGTAAACGATGCAAACGTAAATTAATATAAATTAAAGTTCCGTCTGGCTGTAATCGTAGAGCTCTGTTGTATTCGCTTCATAAGATCCATTAATATTTCAAGTTAGTACAAGAGAAATTTACATAAATTGTACAGTTAAAAAGCACTGTTTTGTTACAAAATCTACTGAGCGTCTCCTGAGCACAAATCACACACAATCAGCACCATCAATTGTGATATAGCAATGTTAAACTTAGTATGCAACACTGACTTCTGAACATATAATATACACAAATCATTTCTTAACTCTGCGAAGAGACTGCTTACTCGCCTGCTTTTACGATCTTCTGCGTTTTGAGTTATTGCTCGAACACATGGGGGCTTACATACTTGCTGATCCTATTGCCTCACTCTAAACAGGAATTTTATCTTAACCCGTATACGCACGCAGGTGAATCACTGCTCACTTATTTGCTTTGTTTGGTATAATGAGGCGGCGGCTTCTTTCTCTTGCTCATTGCGTTTCGTTTGGAAAGCGCTCGAATTTAACATCAGTTCTTCTGTTCAGTCGTTGTTATCAGTCTTTATATTGGGTTTTAGTTTAAAGGCCCTTCCGACAAATCCCCACGACTCCATTTGTTTCTGGCAAAGAACATTGTTTTCATTAGACTCGTCGGGATTTGCTAATGGTAAACGCAGTTTGGATGTTTAGATACAGCAGCTTTGACACCTTCACTAATTACATTTTACGGTGCTGCGAACCAAACAAGAGGCTCTTTTTAGTCTCAATTACTCGTGCCTTTTAGGGGAGGGAGGAGTAAATGATAACATGTGTGTCTGCCTCTGAGGGAGAAATTCGACACTTAAGTTGCAAACGCACAAATCTTGAACAACTTTAAAAGGGAATTCGCTTTAATTTTGGAAATGACGGTGGAGGCGCCATAAAAAAACTAGCCAAGATGCCAAGAGAGTTGTAAATTTTGCGCTTATCAGGGGGAATTAACTGTTAGTGCCTTGAAATCAGCCAGTCCTAAAGATATCTTTTTGAGCTGTGTGTTGTAAAAACTGCCGCCAACATAATACAGCTTCCAAAGTGCCAAACCATATCTGTTGGGTAAGTCGTCATATTAGTTTACAGCTCGAACTATTTTCCATAATATTTGTTTATAAAAATTTTATAAATTACAAAAATATTTCTTTAATTTATTTTAATATATTTTGCAGTGTTTTTAATTTTAAAAATGACAATTGTGATGAGTTGCGAATTGCTATAATCAGGGATTCAAGGGTAATTAGTCGTATTGTTAGGCGGATAATGAAGTTGCACGGCAACTTCAATAACAAGACAACAACTTTGCTGATTAATCGCATTCCTTTTCGGTTTACTGCACGTTTCTGCGTGTCGCAATGCAAATTGATTTGCATGCCAATCGTAGAAAAAGCCAATTATGCACGATAATCAATAACAGAAGCATGTAGCAAACAAACGGATCTACACACCTATTTTTCTCTGTCCCTCTTATTCTTTAAGCTTAAGTCACGGAAAAGCAAAATTTTGCTCCTTCAATTTGTTTCCGCCGCGGTCGCTGGGTGCAATTCACACTGGCCGTTAAGTTTAACGACACTTAAGGCGCTATATGATTTATATGTCTAGTCTTTCGTAGAACCACCGGTGCGTTGATCGAGCCATAATTCTTATAAATTTTTACACGAAATCTCCAGCGGGCGCTGAAAAGAACAAAGCGAGACGCGTGCTCGAGTGGCTCGCGCCATCCATCTCGTCGTCATGCATGTAATTAGATTCTCCAATAATTACACGCTCCAGACGGCTCCATCGACGAGCGGTTTATTTCAGGATCGCTATCGCACCAAGTTATGGAGCAAAAATGCGGCGAAAACGCCAGCCGGCGTCAATTTGAAGTGAGCATGCTGGTTTTTAATGCATTTCCCGCCATCCGGGCTGGCTCAAGTTGAGCTCTCGATAGGTGGTCGGTCGGTCTCAAGTGAAGATTTTTAATTGTGGGTGTACTCAACGCACGCCTTCTCAATTAAAACCGTTATCTTTCTGGATCCCAATTTTCGTCAATAAGATAATGCATTTCTGGGAATGCTGTTTTGGAGGGGATCACCAGCGTCATTAGTGCATTATTAAATTTGTAGATGTGAAAAATGAACTTCATATGTCTATAATTTTATATGTTAAATATTTATCTAGATTATTTACATGAAGTTTAGTTTCATTTAAAAGACCGATAAAAAAGTGTTAAAAGTGCTGAGGATTTATCCCCATGTCTCGTTCAACTAGGAAATTGTGTGTTTTGATAATTATTACATTATTTCTTGACGCAAAAGTGTAGTAAGGAATTTGGTACGCATTGCTCACAATCAGTCGACTGAATTCATTTTTAAAACTGAGTAATGGCGTTACATTGTGCAGCGCATCCGCACCCGTCCCAACATAAATTTAGTGCATTAAAGTCAATTGCCGAATCATGTGCTGCGTTGCTAGGCTTGACTGCTTCGTAAAGTAATACATATTGAAGAACCCTGCTGCTAAACTCACTAGACAAGATGACAGAGTGCGAGAGGCGTGAACGAGCAGCACTTGTAGCTGATGACAATCATCATTAACAATTAATTGGAGACATCTGGTCAAACGATACGCCTCATTTTTATCACCAGAAGTCTAGTAGAGTCCACCGCTTTTTTCAAATAGAGTTGTATAATCATCTTTTTGTCTGCATAACTCTGCAATGAATCCTTTTTCATCCGTTTGCCGTTAATTACGTTACGCACGTTTTTCCTTTCTTTGTGTGTTTTTTTTTCTCTCTGGAGCTGCCAACAAATTGCTCCGCACGCGGACGACCTTGAGCTTGCAGTCATTGGCATTGACTTTGAGGTATTGCCGTAGCACTTTTTAAAGGTTAACATCAACAACCTGCTTAAAGTTTGCACAAGGTTTTTGGGAGAAATGATTGTTTCATTTTGTTTTTTATTGTTTGTCTAAATGGCATATTTTTATATCTCTTTTGATTCAAAATAATATGTAATGCTATTATTTTACATGAGCATGTTTGAGCCGAGAATTTAGTTAAATAACATTCATGACTTTCAATGTGACGAAAAAACTGTTGAACAATTTTCTTGATAAACAAATACTTCAACAAAGAGTATGCGCTGCTGACGAGGAATTTGTCTGCATTAATATCAGCGTTTAAGAAAGGTTCCAAGTTGCAAAGTGCCTCATCACCTCTCGTGTTTGTGAGTGCGTACTTTCGCAAAAGTGATTGATCGCCTTTCAATGCGGACACGACAAAAAAATGTCGATAATTACCGGTATGAAGCAAAGGCGGCGCGTTACGTTATGTCTGTGAATGCAAGCGCGATGGGCGTCGAAATTTCGCATCGCAAACACCGCTCGGAGGGCTATCGCGCGGCTCCTCGCTGCGAATGACGCAATGTTTGTTGGCACTCGCGCCACAAAACGTAGACGAAAAGTGTACAAAAGAGCGGAGGTATGCGCGCGATCATAATTATTCCGCTGCTCTTTCTCGGAGTTGCCGAGCGCGTAATTACACT
The DNA here is from genome assembly GCF_949628265.1 of Cloeon dipterum. NCBI lineage: Eukaryota > Metazoa > Arthropoda > Insecta > Ephemeroptera > Baetidae > Cloeon > Cloeon dipterum. The sequence continues at coordinate 9,601,263 of NC_088789.1, read as the reverse complement.
AAAATGGAAGAAGATTTGCGATGAGAGCAGCAGCCGAGAAGAGCTGGATGCGTGAGCCGGTTGTAAAACTTAATTGGCTTGCATCTCGCCGGGTTTCAATCACAGGATATCAGCGAGTACAATTGAGAATCAGCAAGGATCTTCCTACACCTGTTCACTGATAAATGGCTTAATTAATTTTACATTGAATGGACCAAAATTGGCATTACCGCGCGAGTCACTGTCTGAAGACGTGCGGCTCCATTACTCATCATGCAAATTTAAATTTTACTTTCCGATCCGTCACTGCTTGATTAATTTTGACGAACAATAATTGTTGGCTTCCGCGACGATTCTACAAGGAGTGAGATGATGTGTCTTACCATAAGCGAAAACTGACAGTAAAAAATTGGCATCGCTAAAATGCCAGGTGTGCGGAACGAACCCTTGGGCTAGGAATTTAATTTATTAGCACTAATGTGCAGTTTGCCCTTGGCATATCGTGTGTCACTCATTAAATTATCAAAACTCTTCGCGAAAATGTCCAATCTTGCATTATGAATTATACATGGCATATATGTATATCACTTTTACCATTGTAACAAAAAAGGGCCCGGCATTTTTCACTGCAGATCTTATTTTATGGGCCAATTGCGATGAAGCCTGCTTGGCCCTTGGTCTTATCACTTTTGGTTTTCTTAAAGTGCTGCCACTTCCCAGTTTCTTTTTGGACAATATGGCATTTCAATATGATCTACATGGAGAAAATTAAAACAACTTAATAATATGTTTTTATCGTATTTTTGCCATTTCTTTTCTCGCAATAATTTTTGAATTTTTAAAATCTGGGTCTCAAAATCTTTGTGAAAAACTTTCACAAGTAATTATTGTAGTCCTGCGTTGTGTATTTTTATTTCTGTTCTTTGGATTTATGGTCTAATACCTTGAATTGATAAGTAATGCCTCGATTAAATATTCATATTTGAACTACACGTCCATACTCTTACTGGAAAAAGAGCGTCTGAAAAAGTAACGTGACCTTAGAGCGAAATGATTTTTAATAATATCCTCGCAGATTTAATCAGCTGTGCAAAAAGCGCTAATGAACTGGTCTAATGAAGAGCATCACTTCTTAATAACAGGCAATCTTAATTGAATGTGTTTTTTGCAAGTTGAGAAGGATCCGCTTGCGTTGTGTGTTTGAACAGGTACACAGATGATTTTGTGATATTGAGATGATTCTGTGCGCACGAATAGAAGCAAGCTAGATGCATGGTTGGTTAGTTTTTGAGTGATTGACCCGCCATGAATTATTGCACGCACTGACGAGAGGCCAGATCAAAAAGGCTTTCGGCCTCAAGACATGCACGCTTAAGGCGGGGCCGCTTGCTTTCCAGCTAATTTGGTAATCCGCGCACGGAAGGTTCGCTCGCTCGGACGCGAGATGCTTGTCGTTACTGATTCCCAATGCGTGGACGCCCCGGAGAAATGGCGTTAAGGAAAGAAAGCACGAGAATGTGCGCACTCGCTCGTTGTCAGTGTCCCATTTTTGTGGCAATTTCTGCCGGTGACAATTTGCTTCGCCCGCTGCGAGAGACTGTTCACGAATTCAAATTATTGTTTATCAACTCTGGTCACATTTCGCAGCTCACTTTTCTTTTGCAGTGCGTACAATATTGTTACTTTCAAATGAAGCGTGCACAGCACGCATTGTGACTTTCATTTGATAAGACCTGATCGTGGGCATTTGTTTTTGTTCCTTACTGTCATAAATATTTCGTGCTTTCGAATGCAAGAAGAAAGATTCGTTGAATCAAATATATTTTAATGCTGTACATAAAAGAAAAGACCTAAATTAAAACCCCAAAAGCCTCTTGACCACTCTGATTCAAAACGCATTTTTATTGAAGTTTATCATCTCAAGATGTTTGATGCTTTTAAAAGCTTGGGAAAGTGCCGAGAGTGAGATATATGAAACTGTTTTTGAATGTGTTTTTAATATAAGACTGGTTCAATGTGGCCGTGATTGACTTATCAAGACGCTCCCTGGAGTTTTAAAATAAACAGGGCCTCTACTGGCGTGTTGTAGAAATAGCGACGCATGTGATATAAATTAATATTTCATCATCGCTCTTCTCATTGAATAAACAAAGTTCATTTGGAGCAGATTAAATTGTCTTAAAGTGAAGCGCCAATAGCGATGTGGGGAATTTTAAGCCACAAATGACGTCGTGCTCTGTAGTTTAAATATGTAAAATAATTTTGGTTTTGCATTGTTATATATATTCCATCATTTCTTCTTAGATATTCTTATACTTAATGGTCATATTATGCAATGTGAGTCATACATTTTAAGTAAGTCCTTCGCCATATCCCAACTGTATGTTTTATTTAAATTTTACTTAGTAGTAAAAACTCTGATATCAACTTCTATTGGCAATTTCATTTTTGCTGAGTCACCGCCTCTCCTGTGGTGCGTGGAAAATGACAAAATTTGATTCTTGCAGCAGCTGTGTGGCACCTTCTCTTTTGATCTTTTTCATCTCTTTGTGTGCTCCGCGTGCATACTCACGCATGGTGGCGATTGTTCAGCGTCGCTGGAACGGCAGTAGCGCCAGGTAGGCGTCCGTCTATCATTAGACCGTGTGCTGGGCTGTTAATAAAATCAACAATGATGTCACCCGCCATTAGTACGCGCGTATCCCGCGGCTGTCTGAAATTAAACGCCGAGATCAAAACTCGAATCAAAAGTGACCTGCGAACCCCGCAAAGTGGCGAGAGGCAGGACGAAGGTCGCGCCGTGTTTTCTCCGCTGTGTTTTGTAGCCGTTATAGAAAAAAATATTTTTTCAGTTTATTATCTTATCATGATGATAACAGAAAACTCTGGCCTCTTAATTGCTTGCTGCATTTTGCATTCCATCTTCAGAGGCAATAGAGACCCATAAAATTGTGCTACTGCGGAGATATGTTTATCCAACGACGAGGCGTGTGATTATCTGCAGACAGGATGGCGGAATACAGGACCCCGGATTACACGAGGAATCCGTCCAGACAAAACATTTTCTCGGTCCGGAACTCCTGTAAGTGCAGTTTGTTTTTCATGTGAATGGGCTGGTTGCGTAGATGAGCTGAAAATAATTTATCGCCTTTAATTAAAGGCCTACCGCGTTATCAGCAGCAAATCGAGTCCAATTTCTATTCAAACCCGCCCAGTGGCTCTTCTAATTTTCTATCGCGAGTGGGTCCCTTGGCTCATTTAATTGCTTTTAAAGGCGTCCAATTATCCCGTTTTTTGTTTTGTCATTAAAAAATAATTATTATATTATATTTATAAAAATATACTATACGAGTCCGCTTAACAGGAGACTGGACCACAGAATCTTTTCTCTAGTTTGGAATTGAAGGATATGTTTTGACGTCACAAGTCCTTTTTAATATTATTTGCTAATTTTCTTTTCCCAGAAGTCACGTTGATTCAGTGCCTGTCCCTGTTTCATTTCCTTATTTTCACGCAATTGAGCGATTGGTTTAAATGACGTTGTAATGAGTAATTGGATATTTAGCATGTTGGTTATTTTTCTCTTAACTGCATTTTATCTCCATCTTACCGTGTGAACGATTTGTCTGTTTTTTTTGTATGTTATGGATGGTGTATTGAACTAACTCACTTTCACAATTATTATTTGCCAAGACGTCATCTTAAATTAACTTTAACTATTTTGAATCATTCTTTAAATGTCAACCAATGCTTTTTTGATTTTCCTAACTAAATCCGACAAATAAATATACATAATAAATTCGATAAATTCCACCTCAAACATTGATTCCGACCCCCTCCCCCCAAAAACATCCTTTTATTAAGTGGTGCAGTATTCTTTTCTTTGTGCAAATTTATGAGAAACTAGGCACAAGATTAAGTTCACGCGCGATTGACAAGCACCTTTTTAATTTTGTGATTGAAAATGGCACGAATGATTTTATGTGTTCCCTAACGCCAATTGTACGTTTTTTGGCTCTAAAAATACACAATTCCTCCATCTCTTTATCAAATCGGAGATATGAAAGGTACGCGTCGATCTTGTCATTTTATTTTGACATTGATTGCTGCCAAGATAAACCCTCATGCTGGCGCAATAATTATTTTTGATTGTCATAACATTCCGGACTATAGATTTGACGTAAGTAGACGTCTTCTCGTAAAATGCACTCAACAATAAAAGAGGCTTTTTCAATCTTAATTTTTTCAAGCTGTATCAGTTCGAGTTGTTTGAGTTGTGGACAGAAAAGTGGATCTTATTTATCTTCATTCGCCATGCCCTTGTGGTGAAAAGTGAAGCAAATGAGGCATGAAGTTGCCTAATGCGTACGTGTGAGGGAAAGTGCCCAGAGGACTAAAAATAGGCGCGCATGCCTCCTACACATGTTTCCGCACAGATGTTACCGTTTTTATTGTTGATGCACGCCAGCAGCCTGGAGCATCAAGAGCAGCACGTGTTCTCCAAACTTGTCTTAAAATATCCGGCAAAAGGAGGAAAAAAGGACAAGCGCCGTCTCGTAGAATAATTGTGGCGCAAATATGCCTTAGCGATTACGCATGACGGCAGTCAAGCGAGTCGCTTAGGATAAATCGTCCAGAGGCCGCTCGCTGCCGCCTTTGCGAAGTTTTTCGCACATAAAAACGTCAGATAAATTATTCCGCCGCGAGATTCAAAGACAACTGGCTGGCAGATTTCCAGCCATTTGATACTTTGGCCCAAGCGCGAAATGTGTGTATCCCAACTCGTGCTTGGGTGCCATTGAGTTGAAAAAAAGGAAAAATAGTATAGATTTCCGACACTTCAAAGGCGGACTCTTAACAATCTAAAGTGAAACAGACCTTTGTAAAGGGGTCAAATAATGTTGTTTGCAATAAATGGATAGATGTAAAAGTAGATTCTGAATGGTGTCGTGTATAGAACTTACAAATAGTAATGCAGAATAATCCTTGGTACTATTGTGAATTTCGGTGAAAAGTGGCTGAAAAATGTGTTCTTTTCAAATGGTGGGAAATGTTTCTCTTTAAGAAACATTTTTATTATTTCATAACAAATAGTTTAACTGCACAGGTTTTTTTCGTGACGCTAGGTATTCTCTCACGTCCAATTGAAATTGTCCGTTTTCCCAGTTTCGCAAAAATTCCAAAACTTTTAAATTGTAGGTGATGTCCAATGAGTGAATATTAATGACTAGCCTTCGGCGAGTGATCTGGATGAAAGTGATTTTCCACTGCTGTTTGGGTGATAAGTTTCAGCGACTAGTTTGTACTAACTTTTCTCTCTCTCTCAATTAAATGCTATTTTTGTGCATTTTTATGACATTTTATTTGCTTGTTTTGGGAGAAAATTTTTAATTGAATGAAAGTCGCGTGTTCATTGGGTAGATATCGACGAGAGTAATTGAAAATCTAACTCAGAAAATGAAACGTTCTTTGCAATTGCAACAATAAAGTTTATGTAGAGTTACGCTTCCTCTTTTCATGTTTTTACTTTAACTGTCACAATGCAAGCTTTCTCGTAGCCATGTTTTTGTATTGTTAAATTTTCATCAAACATGTTCTGAAAACCGTATTGATTTCAATGCTTCGTCCTGAACTCTCAACTCATTGTGCTCTTGTCTTGTCACACTTAACGGACGGAAGATGCGAATTTCAACATTGACCTCGTGGCATACAGGCCGCTAATCTTGTCGAACAATGCGCCTTCTGTGAGAAATCAACCCATAATGCCCCCACGGTGAAGAGAGAATAATGCAGTACTCGCTCCACCTCCTTCCAGCTGCTCGATCAGAGAGAGCATCTCCATTCATGACAAAACTCGTGCTGTGAGAAGTGGGATGTATAAACATATACAGCACGCTCTTTTATTTTGTATTATTTTAAGCAGAGATCGGCCAACGCCAGGTAGACCTCTCCGCTCTTACTATGTGTTTATACATAGCAGGAAAGAAAGAACGAAAGGGCTATCCAGGCGCTTGCTCGTGTGGCACCGCCAATTACGTCATTTCTGGAGTACGCCGCACAAGGGAGTGCCCTGTCAAGAAACCCAATACCGTTGCGGCGAATTTTACTAGCAGCTAAAACTGCACAAACTTCTTTTTCTCGGCGCTGAGAAAAAAATGTCTGAATTCACTTTCAAACGGTTGACGCTTTTTGACTCGTTTTATATACCACTCGGTCTGCTTTCTCATAAAAAGCTTGAGAGTTTTGCAAATTTTCGTAGCGAATTTGCATGTGGCGTCGATTCGTGAACATGTGTGCTTTGTTCAAAGCAGCAATCCATTGTTGAGCCGCAGGTTTGAGATAGAAAGTAGGTCGAGTTAAGTTGAAAAAACACGTCAGGCTTGAAGTTTTTTGCGTTTGTGGAATGCGACTTGCAGTCTTTACTTATTCTAATTACGCGGTGGGCAATCCTATTCCAGATCGCTTATTTTCTCTGTAGGCTTTATACGATCTTGGATTTTATCTTTAAGTGTTAAATTTCAGTGCTACTCACATATGACAGGCACGCGAAATGAGAATTCAAGTTCTGCTCGTGCCTCCAGTTCACATGTAACCGAAGCTTTTTCTTCAATTTGATTCTGACGCACTACACGTTTTCGATAACCTTTTGAAGCGCAATTGCCACTACTTTTAAGGTGTCACCAGAAAGTTAGTATTATGACAAAAATTATGCATTTCATTGATTCGGGAAAAGGCATTGATGATACGATGTGGCTCAGTGCGGCGAGAGATTGACCTTTTAATTGATCGGGTTTGCATTTTATTGTTAGAATTGTTGCCTCTTCTTGCTTTTATTTTTTTGTCTTAAAATTTTATTTATGTATTGACAAGTAAGAACAAATAAGGACATATTTTATTAATAATCAGTGAAAATATGATTAGGAGCCTTCAGGGTTTCGTGTTATTCCTTTTTCATGTCAGAGCAATTGATACTAATCTCGATAATTGCCTTGTTTTTCTCCATTCAATTGCAACGCGTCTGTGTTTTCCCTTAAAGGATCTTCCTAATGTGTCTAACTAAATTAGCACGAGGATTATCACGTGGTGTGTGTTACTCATCGGTGCAGATAAAGCCCTGAGCCAATTTCCTTTTTTGTCGCCAACGACGGATTTCGCTCGAGAGAAGTCGTCGGGTCTTTGAACTGAGAGCAAAGGAAAGCAAAATAAGGAGTTTCTTTCTGCAAAGTCACAAGTCGTTCGCAGATTCATTAAATAATCCTCCTTTTCGAGTGGTTGCTTGGTGATGTCTGCAAGGCAAACACACTCGCGAATACGTACGCCGACACAAGTGCGATTCCGCTTGTTGTGACTGCTAGCTGTTTCTGTTGAGCTGCTTTTTATGTGCACATTATTATTGCTATTACTCACTTAGGCACGATGGGCCGCGGGAGGCGTCGTTTCGCACTTCTCTGCGCGCAGACGGATTTGTTTGCTCGCCGCAAGTGGGTGTTTGTAATTATTTCAGCCGCTGGAACACACGCAGTCGTAAATCTCTGCACGCTGATTGATTTTCAGCATCATGTGCACCGCGGCTGAATCAGTTTTCGCGCCCGCGGGGACGCTAATAAAAAAATCAGATCAGACACCAAATTAAGTGCCTCGGCGGTGATTGATTTGCCGCATTTGCATGTATTAGTATCGTCGTGCTCCCTCCGTTTTGCACGATTTTGTTCCGCGGCCCGGCATCCAACACCGAATTCTCGGCGTTTTTGGTAAATTGTTTTCGCCTTGGCCTTTCCTGCAGCGTGATACACCTCGCTTCTTTGTGGTCTTATTGATAGATAGATAGATGGCTTTAACGCGTATTTTTTTTTCGGTTCCGCGGAGTGTGCACGTTGCATGACTCTTTGAAATTGTTGACCCAGGCTCATTGAACCAATTTAATTTGATCGATCGACCACGACTGTCAAGAACAATCAATATTCGCAACTTAACAAACTTGATCATCATGCGCATAAAATTCTCCCCGTGTTCGCGAAATTGAATAAAAAAAGAATAATATTATTAATTGGTAAATAAGGTACGAAAAATAACTAATTTGTGTATATAGGGCGCTTCAGTTCAGAAAACCTTTTATATTGGGTTTTGATTGTATGTGCATAATGTGTTTGTTCCATTTAAAAGCACATTTGGCGGACTAGTGGTGGCCAGCACAGCGTGCTGGGGGCCGCGAACAAAGCCGCAAAAAGCCAGATGGAAAGCAAAACAAATAAAAGAGGACACACACCGGGAGAGTGATTCGCTAATCCAGTGGTGCTGCGGTGTTTGTCGGGGGTCCAGAGTTGGGAGGAAGTAATTTAACACGCTGCAGGTTTGTCGAGCGAGACGTCATACTACTACATATTATGCACATCAATATCGCGTTACCGCCAAGCAGGCAAAGCCAAGAGCAGCCAGCCAACGGATTTCGCTGAGTCGACGACTGCTTATAATTAAAAGCGAACGAACCTGCTGCTGCTTTTCAAAATGTGGGTGGCGTTGGGCAAAAAGCGCGGCTATTATGCAAGCAAAAAGAGAGAGAAATGGACTCGACGGCAAATTATTTCATTCGTCACTCTCACGCGGCGCAACGTCTTCCCAGTAATCTTCTCGCTGGTTGCCTTTTCATGATTGTTGGAATAATGAAATGATGCACTTGACGCAAAGATTTTTAGAGTCAGTTGTAAGTTTATCAGCGCGTGCATTTCAATACACTGAACTGTCTTTAATGCCTTTGCTTTAAGGGTCAATGGTCAATCCATCGCACAAGTTACGCAAATCGCGTTATCAAACTCAAAATGCAAACATTTGTACACGCACAAATTTTAATAAAAAACTTTCATTCAGATTTGTTGTTGCTAGATTGTTAGAGAGTTGCTTAATAGATTTTAACTGGTGGAGACAAACGCATTTCAGAAATTGGCCTCTAAAATCGACACAGAGTTTTTCTCCACCCCCCGCTATGGTCAACCAAAGTTGGAAAGGAGCTTATTTTGATGATAGACACATGTTCACGAGACAAGCTTATCACGGGCTTCACTATTTGATTTGTAAAAAAATTAGCCTATCACTCCTGCGCGAGCGAGTGAGGGCTGTAAATGTAAATTCTGTGACAAACCAGTTAATTTCTACCATTTCGTAGATTATGTGATAAGAAGAAATTGACTCTGTCTCAAGCCCCCAACGCAAATACTAGCAGTGTCTAGAAAATATTTCATTCAAAAGATTTTACTTCAGCGTTGCCTGATCATACATAATTATTGAATTTCAACAATTGATCCAAATAAAAATGTACTGTTGAAATTTAGGTTGAATTTCATTTCTTTGCGTTCTGGTTTCAGGGCGTCCCGATGTAATAGACATTTTAGACAGCGAGGAAGCGATGACCCAAAGAGAAGATGCTCTTAAGTTCGAAACTGCGCGCATCAAAGCGCTGCAGGAAGAGCGACTACACATCCAAAAGAAGACCTTCACCAAGTGGATCAACTCCTTCCTGTCAAAGGTAGAGTGGACTCCTATTTGTGGGAACCTTTTTCTTTGTCAACATGACTCACGCCCACTCTTTATATATTCCGTAGACAGATAATGAGCAAAGAGGAAAACTCTCGTTACTTCCAACTCATGGGAGAGCAATTTACTTTGCGAATTTTGAGCATTTTGCTCATTTTCTGCTTGGTTTGGCACGCGCAATTATTTCGCGTGTTCGACCAAATAATCATGCGTTTTCATTCAAATTGGTCTGTCAAATTTTACGACGATAGAGCGTTGAACCGAGTGAATGCAGCTTTATAACGTTGCACTGCTGCGACGGGAAAGAAAGATTGGTGCATTTTGTCTGATTGCTTGATAAAATTTGTTCTGCAGGCTCGGATGGAGGTGGAAGAGCTTTTTACAGACTTATCCGACGGAAAAAGACTGCTGAAGCTGCTTGAAATCATCTCTGGCGAGCGCTTAGGAAAGCCGAACAATGGGCGTATGCGAGTGCACAAGATCGAAAATGTGAACAAGAGTCTCGCCTTCCTCCACACAAAGGTGAGTTGTTTTGCTGCGCACTGACCTTCTAACCTCGGCGCATCGCTCTTATAAATTGGAGGTTCCTTTTTTAGAGTTTCCACTTGGCGAGCGCCGCATCATTAATCCCATAAAAGTACTTATGCATGCGTGCGAGTCGTTCTCAATGGCTCGAGTAAGAGAATCGTGCTGCTGAAACTGTTCGAATCGGTTTCACGCTTTACTGGCCAGTCGTCAAAACGGATAACAGTTTATGCAAAAGAAAATGAATTCTCTGCATTCTAAATGGCATGTCCCGTTCAAAATGTTGTGAAAGAGGAACCAAAATTAAAATTGAAGGTTTTTGAAAGTTAGAATGAAATTGGCTTCGTTTGGAGCCTTTCGCGTGCTGCCGCGCTGCTTTAATAAGAAGCAGCAAAGGTATTTGCAGTGCAAATATGTGTTCGGCATGTTCTGTAAAAAAAATCAGCCCGCAAGGCACACGAACAGAGAACCCGTCTCCCCTTTTGCTTGCTCCTCGACACATGTTACAAAAGCTTTTTTGCGTGCTGAGCAAACACTGATTTTCATTTCGTTCGTTATCGCACAGGCATCGTTTCTGTGGCGACAATCTCAAAGTGTTGAGTCTTATCAGTATTGCAATACAAATAAATCAATATGGGCGAGTTATCCAGCCTGTTTTCCCCTTTCGCCCATGAATTGTTTCCGGCCCAATGAATATCCTTTCTCCCTTCTAAATTAGCATGCCAACAAAGAAAATAAATACAACTATGTACATTTAATCGCTGTTGCATTCAATGCAAATTGTTCAATCGCATATTTACCGTTGAACACGCATGCACTTTGTTCGGCCGCCGCCGCTGCTTTCAAAATGCTAATTACTGTCCGGTTGTTGTAGGTGAGGCTGGAGAGTATTGGCGCCGAGGACATAGTGGATGGCAACCCTAGACTCATTCTCGGCCTCATCTGGACCATAATCCTTAGATTTCAGATCCAAGAGATTGAAATTGAAGTTGTAAGTTTGAAACAAAGAAAAATTTGCACTATAATATTGCAAACGAATCCAAAACATTTTCATCCTCATGTTTTGAGTTCGATTCATAATTGACGCATGATTGAACAATGTGCAGGAGGAGGACAATGAGTCAAGTGAAAAGAGATCCGCCAAGGACGCGCTTCTGCTGTGGTGCCAGAGAAAAACATCAGGCTACCCTGGAGTCAATATACAAGATTTTTCAAGTGAGTCTCGTGCATATCACATGTTTTCATTGAACGCTTGGGTAAATAGCTTGAAACCCTATAAGTGCAACAGAAGCCATACATCTTGAGACATTTCTGGCTCGTGATCACAACACTGCAAAAACACGAATGCAACTGAATAAGTGCATAATGCCAGTTAAAAGTTCAATTTCAGGCTGAAATAAATTGAGCTAAAATATTTTACGCTACAGTCATTATCGAGCAAGAAAATAATTTTTTCGTCATTTTTTGACAGATTCATGGCGTTCTGGTCTGGGCTTCAACGCACTCATCCATTCTCACAGGCCAGACTTGATTGATTTCAACAAATTATCTGCGGGCAGACACATTGACAACCTGAATTATGCCTTCGATGTGGCGCAAAATGAACTGGGCGTGCCGAGATTGCTCGACGCTGAAGGTAATTCCGAATCTTACCATTGTTCCATCGCACGACTAACTCATGAATATCTGAAGACATCGACACCCACCGACCAGATGAAAAATCCATCCTTACCTATGTGGCCTCCTATTACCACACTTTTGCCAGGATGAAGACGGAAATGAAGTCTGGAAAAAGAATTGCTAATGTAAAATACAGCAAACATTATTTTTAAACCATCTTTCTTATCAAGCCTCTTTCAGATCCTGGGCCAAGTTTTGGATTCAGAAAAGAGGAAGGCTCGATATGAACTTCTTAGCTCAAATTTGCTTGATTGGATCAGAACCCAGATAGCAGAGCTCAATGACCACTCGTTCCCTAACTCTTTAGAGGGCGTTCAAAGTTTGATGCTTGCCTTCAAACAGTACAGAACACTGGAAAAACCAATGAAGTATTGCTGATCGGTTTCAAACTATTTGCAGTGTATTTAAATGCTAAAATTTTAGATACCAGGAGTTGAATGAAATTGAGATGCTTCACTTCCACATCAATACCCAGCTAAAATCCCTGCAGCAGCCATTATTTGTTCCTCTGGATGGTCAGCTCATTCAGGACTTACAGCGAGCTTGGGAAAATCTTGAAAAGGCTGAAAATAGGAGAGAGACTGCGCTTAGGACAGAATTGCAGCGGCAAGAACGATTAGAGCAGCTTGCTTATAAATTTGAGAGAAAGGTAAGAGGCACATCATGGAATTGGTTTTGGTAGCCGCCTAACATTTGAAAATGTTTTCTACAGCGAATCTTGAGAGATGGATATCTAAAGGAGATGATTCAAGTCCTTTCTGACCCCCGATACGGATCCAACTTGGCTCATATAGATGCCACTGTGAAAAAACATGAGGCTATCAGTGCAGATATTCATGCCAGGGTAAGTAAATCGCAAATTTACGTTTAACTAAATAAATTCAATAAAAATAAAATTGCAGGAAGAGCGATTTAATGATTTGACTAACATGGCTGAAGAGCTAGTGAAAGAAAAATACCACGGCTGTGAACAAATTGTGGAAAAGGAGCAAGAGGTTATGAAAAGATGGAAAGAACTTCTTGACCTCTTGGACAAACACAAAACGTCCCTGGCAACCATGTCGTGGCTTATGTCTACTTTACGGGAGATTGATACATTAATTGGAACTATCGATGAACTAGCAGCTAGCTTCCAGAGCAATGATGTTGGGAATCATTTGATTGCTGTAGAAGACCTTTTGCAGATTCACGCCCTCAGCGAGCTCCAAGTCAACTCCATCGGTGAAGCTCAAAGGAAACTGCACAGGCAATCGCAGAATTTCCTCAACTCTGGCCACAAGGAAGCGCCAGTTCTGCAGAAACAACTGAAACAGTTTGATGCGGCGTACACACGACTCCAGGAGCAAATGGCTCAGAGGAGGACCCGTCTTGAAGACGCCAGGACTTTCTTTCAATTCATTCAAGACCACGAAGAAGAAGAGGGGTGGATTATTGAGAAGGGTAGAATTTGCCAGGCAGAGGTGACTGCCAAGGACCTGCGAGCTGTCCTCAGCCTGCAGCAAAAACACAAAGCCCTGCAGGCTGAACTGAAAGCCAGGAGGCCTAAATCTGAGCAGTTGGTTTCGGCTGGCAAAAGATTGGTCGCTGACAAGCATCCAATGAGCTCAGAAATTGTTTCAAGGACAGAAGCACTACATGAGTTGTGGAGCAACTTAGAGCAGCTTGCTGCCTTAAAAAGTGCCAAATTGGAGGACGCAGCCAAAGCATACCAGTTTTACGCTGATGCAAACGAAGCTGAGTCATGGTTGAAAGAAAGGCAGGCGCTGGTTGAATCAAGGGACTTGGGCCAAGATGAGCCAAGTGCTCAAGCACTGCTTCAGAGACACAAAGACCTTGAGGGAGAACTTAGCTCCTATCAGGGTGATGTTGACACTCTCAATGCTCAGGCTGATGCTCTTTTAAGCGCAGGGATCACAAAATTAGAGGTTAATAAGATAAAATAGTAAAAAACTAAAAGTTAATCAATTCTTGATTTAGCTGTTGATGCCAAGTGAAATGGAGCCTGAGAAAATCGTAGAAGAGTGGACTCAAGAAGTGAGAACTGTGCCACAAGAGGTCTGGGTGGAGGAAGAGATTGAGAAAGTCGAGCCCAAGACTATCATTGAGCAACGTTCAGTACCTCAAGTAAAAGCCTTGTACCCATTCAGTGGTCAGGGAATGTCCATGGTCAAAGGAGAAGTAAGAGTTTTAGCGAATTTATCTAATGTGCAAATTCTAAATTGATGTTTTCAGCTGATGTTTCTTCTGGAGAAAACAAACAGTGACTGGTGGCATGTGCGCAGAGCTGGAGGTCAAGATGGATTTGTACCAGCGAATTATGTTCAGGAGGTCGAACCTAAAGTCATTCAGGTTCAAGTAAGACGGCCTGAAAAAGTAAAAGTGAAGCAAAAGGTCAAGAAAATTCAAATGGTCCAGCAGACTGTGCCTGTGAGAAAGCAAGTCAAGCAGCCTCGTAAGTTGGATAAATTAAAATATGTAGATTCAAATCATACTTAACTAACGTCGCATTCAAACAGCTCGTCCCAAAAGACGGTCGTCAGTTGAAGACGCAGGTGTTGAAAAGAGACAGAAAAAGATCAATGACACTTACGACAACCTCAAAGAGCAAGCCAAAAGGCGGAGAACGTTGCTTGAAGATGCCATTAGACTGTATGGATTCTACAGAGAGTGCGACTCTTTTGAGAAGTGGATGAAGGATTGCGAGAAAATGCTCAAGAGTGAAGAGCCATCAGATAATGTGGATGCTGCCCGAAGGCAATATGAGAAGTTCCTCACAGACATGAGTGCCAGCGGTCGCAGGCTAGAAGACATTGACAAGGCTGTCAAGGAATTTGCAGCTCAAGGCCACAACAGTTTGGCTGAAATCAAAGCACGGCAAAGGCAGATCCATTCATTGTGGGACCATCTGAACAAGCTTAGAGCTGAGCGTGAGAAGAGTTTAGAAGGAGCATCCAGCGTAGAGCTCTTCAGGTTGGCTTCATTCAATTTTTATCGATATTCATAATCATTGCTAATCGTTTTGTATTTTAGGCGTACTTGCGAGGAAGCCAAAGACTGGATGGTTGAGAAAATGACTCAGCTAGACTCTGATGAGCTAGGTCCGGATCTGAAAACTGTTCAGGCTCTGCAGAGGCGTCATGGCAACCTTGAACGAGAGCTGGCGCCAGTGCAGGACAAGGTCGAGCGAGTCAACCTTTTAGCGGCCTCTGTTAAAAATAACTACCCTAACGAGAAGGACAATGTTAACGCCAAACAAAAAGAAATCCAAAACCTCTGGGAGAAGGTCAAGACAAAGGCGTTAGAGAGGCGCACTCGCCTAGAAGATGCTGTTGGTCAGCAGATTTTCATCAACAGTTCCAAGAGTCTGCTTGGCTGGCTCAGTGGCGTAAGTAAACTAATATGACTTAAAACTAATTTATATTTAAATACTGGTGCATAATATTGTAGACCAAAGAGAAGCTGAAAGCAGAGGAACCCGCCAAGGATGTTCAGACTGCTCAAAATTTGATAAAGGAGCACAAAGATATGATGGACGATATTCAAGCTCACAAGGATGAGTTTGTTGAGGTTTGCAAGTTGGGAAGGCAGCTCATGGCAAGACCGAATAGCGAGAGGGCTTTAATTCAGGACTACATTGCCAGACTGAATGAAGGTCTTTCTGGAGTTCAAGATGATTGGGCTGCAAAGCAAACTCGACTTGAGCAAGGGCTGGCATTGGCCCAGTTTAACAGAGAGGCTGACCAGATTGACGCCAACACGAAAAGCCATGAAGAGTTCCTTAAGTTTCCTCAACTTGGAGGAAACATTGATGATGTTGAGGCTTTGCTGAGGCAACATGAGGACTTTGAAAACAAATTGACTGCCCAAGAGGAACGTCTCAAAAATTTTGTTACTTCAGCAGAAAAACTGGTATTTTAAAAGAAAAAAAATATATATAATTCTTTTTATATTTCTTAATTGATTTACAGGTTGATGGAAACCATTATGACAAGGATTACATCAAAAACAGAAAAGATGCAGTAATAGCCAGACGAGCGAAAGTCAAACAACTTGCCAATGAGAGGAGGGAAGCTCTATTGGCATCCAGGAGGTTCCAGCAGTTCTCTGGCGACGCTGACGAGCTCCGTGGTTGGCTAAAGGACAAGCTCAAGACCGCAACAGACGAAAACTTCCGAGAGTTAGCTAACTTGGAACGCAAGCTTCAAAAGCACGAGGCGTTTGAAAGGGAACTCCGCTCCAACCACAATCGCATTAGAGACCTTAAGAAAACAGGGGATGCCTTGATTTCGGAAAAGAACTACAGATCTGCCGATGTTAAGGATGTTCTTTCAGAGCTTAATCAAAAGTGGGACGAACTGACAAAGATCTCGGCAGACAAGGGACGCAAGTTAAGACAAGCAGCTGCCCAGCACAGTTACAATAGAACTCTTGAAGACGCCAAAACTCATTTAGACAAGATTGAAAGTAGCCTGTGTTCGCAAGAACTAGGCACTGATCTACGAAGCTGCAAGGAGTTGCTGAAGAAACACCAGGCGGTGGAGACTGAAATATCTCAATGGGAAGGAAAGCTTGCTGAAGTGAGCAATTTGGGACAAGAAATGGCCCACGAAGGTCATTTTGATGCTGACAACATTTTGAAAGCAAGCAAAAAATGCGCAAGCAGACTAGAAGCGCTAAAGGAGCCCGCCAAAAAGCGCAGACAAGAGCTAGAAGAAAGTCTCAAATACCACAAATTCAAGTTTGAACTTGATGCTGAGAGACAGTGGATTCAGGAGCATTTGGCTTCGGCAAACGCGCAACCCTCTGTCGGAAGTCTGTATGAAGCTCAGAGTGCACACAAGAAGCACGCAAAGTTGACTGCTGAAGTGTCAGGTCATGGCCCCCACATTGAGAAGACCTTGGCCTCTGGAGCTGTTCTATCTCAACAGCCTCATCCCGAAGCAGCCAAAGTTGGAGAGCTTTGCGCTGAACTATCTTCTTTGTGGGGGAAGCTTAATGAGCAAACAGTCAAGCGCGGCCGTGAACTGGATTTGGCCCTGAAAGCCCAGCAGTACTTGTTTGAGGTGCAAGAGGTCGAAAATTGGCTATCTGAAAAGGCCGACATGCTAGGCTCCACGGACTTTGGCCGGGACAGAGATGCCACAACCAAGCTACTCACAAAACATAAAGCTTTGGAGCTGCAGCTAGACTCATATGATGGTATCATCAACGAAATGTCAAGAACCGCCGGTGCCATGGTCTCAGCAAATCACCCAGACTCTAAAATTTTAAAGGAGAGGCAAGCTGCGCTAACTAGGCAGCTGCAACTTTTGATGAAGCAAGCCAGAGCGAGACAAAGCAAGTTGGTGGAATCTTTGTGTGTCCATGAGTACTTTGCGGAAAGCGCGGAGTTTGAGCAATATGTTAGAGACAATGAGCAAAATGCTCTCTCTGAAGACTACGGATCAGATTATGAACACTTGCTGGTAATTTATTTTTTTAATAGCTCATGGTTTATTTAATCTATTTATTGAAATTTTCAGCTCCTGCAAGCTCGATTTGATGATTTCCGACACCGCATTCAGGGAGGCGCTGAAAGATTTAAGTTCTGTGAAGAACTTGCTCGCAAACTGAAACTGGCTGAAGGTCCTGTGGCTACTGATGTAGAAAACAAGCAAACGCAACTAAGGTAATACCAAATATTCTTATAATTAAAAAAACATTTACTGACTCCACTTCAGCGATGCATGGAGCCGTCTCCTATCTTTGATTGAAACAAGAGAGCAGAAATTGGCTGCAGCTGGCGAGATTCATAGATTCCACCGAGATGTGGCTGAAGCGCTAGCCAGAATCCAGGAAAAATCAGCAGCAATTCCTGAAGATAAAGGAAAGGACTTGAATTCCGTTTTGGCCCTCATCAGGAGGCATGAAGGCTTTGAGAACGACCTTGTTGCTTTGGAGGCACAGCTCCAAGTGCTTGTTGAAGACGCGGCTCGACTAACTGCTCTCTATCCTGGAAGCAACGCCAAACACATTTCTGACCAGCAAGCAATTGTCATCGAATCATGGAACGATTTGCAGAACCAGAGTTTGGCTCGTAGAGAAGAACTTGGAGCCGCATGTGACCTACAAAGGTTCCTCACTCAAGCTCGCTCTCTTATGGGATGGTCCACTGGACTTCGTGCCACTTTGCTGGCTGAAGAACGAGTGAGTGATGCTGCTGGAGCTCAGTCCCTTAAAGGTGAGAATTCTATAATACAACTTTATATGGCAAGAAATTTAATTCGTAAAATCCTCTAGCACAACATGAAGCAATCAAGTCTGAAATTGAGGCCAGGGAAGAAAACTTCAGGGCAATAGTAGAAACTGGAGAAGCCCTTGCTCAAGGTGGACATAGTCAAGCTCAAGAAATCCAAGATAGGCTTCAAGCCCTACTCGAGGAACGCCAAAAGCTACACACAGCGTGGCAGCAAAAGAAGGTGTATCTTGATCAGCTCATTGACCTCCACTTCTTCCTCAGAGATGCAAAGCAACTTGAAACTCTGAGCTCAGCCCAAGAGGTATTTCTTGTTAGATGAAAAGAAGCCCGATACTAATATTATTCTGACATTCAGGTGGCACTCCAAAGCTCCGAAACTGATGGCTCAGTAGAAGAAGTATCTAGTGCTGCAAAGAAACATGAAGCGTTTGAGAAACTGCTTGCAGCTCAGGAAGATAAATTTGCGTCATTGAACGACCACTGCCAGAAACTCACTGCACAGAATCACTTTGACAGTGAAAACATTGGCAGCCGGCTCAATACTGTTTTGGCTAAAAGGGAGAAAGTTAAGGATCTTAGTGCCGACAAAAAGCTCAGGCTCCAAGAGGCTCTACTTCACGCCCAATTTGTCAGAGATGCTAATGAGGTAAGGGAATCCTTATATAATTTACTATTCTTTTAAATTCCGTTTCCCAATTTTTACAGGCTGAAACTTGGATTGCTGAAAAAATGAAGGCTCTTGAAACTCAGGCCAACTTGACACAAGTGCCTGATCTAGAGACTAAAATCAAGAGACTGCAAAAACACCAAGCGTTCCAATCTGAGCTTAAGCAGCATCAAACGCAGATTAATTCTATTACAAATAATGGTATAATTTTCAGTTCCTCGCAGATTTTTTTTCTTAACTTGAAAATTTTAGCCAATACTTTGATGCAAAGAAAACACAAGCATGCCAGAGATGTGAGAGCCCAGCTGGATGGCCTGCTTAGCAAGTGGAAAGCTCTCTTGCAAGAGGCAGCCAACCAAGGTAGAGGCCTTGAAGAAGCGCAGGACATTCTGGAATTCAATCTCCAGAGTGACAAGATTGAGGCCTGGATAAGAGACAAGGTTTGTTTTTTTATTTTCACATTAGTTCCTCAGCTAATGATTTGCATCGCAGGAGTTGCTAGTGAGCGCACAAGACACTGGCAGGGATTACGAACACTGTGCTTCACTGCAGCGGAGACTAGATGACGTCGACTCTGGCATGAAGATGGATGATGAACGACTCAAGAATGTCAGCCAGCTTGCAGATAAGATCGTTGCCCAAGGCGCCTCACAAACCACACCCATCAAACAACGAAAAGACCAGCTTATCGCCAAGTATGATTCCCCTTTATATATTAAAGCCCATTGCATTGTATTTATTTAATAATTTACATCCCTAGAAAAATAAATTTGCCTCAATGTTAATCATTTTTTATGTATCAGGTGGAAGGGTCTTCAAGGAGCCCTTGGTCAGTTCCGATCAAGACTCAGTGACGCTCTGGAAGTGCACGCTCTTGCCAGAGACGTTGCTGACACAGTGGCACGAATCAATGAAAAATCCGCCCTGCTCAGTCTGAGTTCCTCCACCGCAGACACCGCTTCACTGCAGGCAACCGAGTTGAGAAAGAGAAAGCACCAGGCACTGCTCAGAGATGTCTCTGCGATTGAGGCAAAGAAGAAGGAACATGAAAGCGAGGGGCGAAGACTGTCCAATAAGTTCCCTGAACATGCAGGCACAGTTCGAACACACCTTTCCACGCTAGAGTCTGCTTGGGAGGAACTGCAGTCTAAGCTGAGCGAGAGCCAGTCGCAACTTGAGGCAGCATTGACCAAGCACCAGTTCCACTCTCAGCTGAGGGATCTGGAAGCTTGGGCCGCACACATGGCCAAAGACTTTGACACTGATGAACTCCCACAAAACACTGCTACCGCTGAGAACTTATTGCAGCAACACAATGACAGAAAGGTAAAATTTCGCGCAATTTTTATTTTTTATCTAGCGCATTACTAGTGTTAAAATGAAATAAAATAAAAATCAAATTTTTTAGGCTGAAATTGATGGCCGCCAAGAAGCGTTCCGCAGTCTGCGAGAGTTTGGCCAAAAGCTTGGAATTGATGAAGAACTGCCGCATATTGAAGAAGTCCGCCTCAGCTTGAGCTCTGCTTGGGAAGCACGGCGGCTGAGATTGCAGGAAGCTCTTCAACTGCAGAAGTTCAAGGAAATGGCTGAACATGCCGAATCTTGGCTCGCCAGCAAAGAAGCCTTTTTGGCCTATGACGATCTTGGGGACTCACTCGCTAGTGTTGAGGCACTCCTCAGAAAACATGAGGCGTTTGAGAAAACTCTGATCGCGCAGGTGGCCAAAGTCTCTGAACTAGAAAAACTTGCGAGAGACATGAGCACTGCTAGCCACTTTGACTCAGATGCTGTGCAGCAGAGAGTCCAAACTGTTTGCAAGAGGAGAGAAAAATTGTGTGAAGCTGCAGCACTAAGGAAGAAACGACTCCTAGAGTCTAAAGACTTGCAGATGTTCCTTAGAAGTTTGTATGAAGTCGACAGTTGGCTCAACCAGAAGTTGCAGGTTGCGGGCGATGGAAATTACCTTGACCAGGTCAACTTGACCAGCAAGATACAAAGACACCAAGCGTTTGAAGCAGAGCTTGCTGCCAACAAAGATGGTTTAGCTTCAGTTTCAAGAGAGGGAGAGGCACTGGTGGCTCAGGGCCATTTCGCCTCAATGGAAATTCAGAGTCAGCTGGCGGAATTGGACGCCAAGTGGAGACGCCTCTTAGCAGAATCAGAGCTGAAGCGAACTCGACTGAGAGAGGCTTATCAGGTACTGGTTCTGAAGCTGCAATTTTCATCCCCTTATTCAATGATTTAATCACAATTTTAGGCTTTGTTATTTGGCCGCTCACTTGGTGAGCTTGAAACATGGCTGGAAGATTTTGAAGTACAGCTGCAGAGTGAAGACCATGGAAGTGATCTTAGTGCAGTCAACGCACTGGTGAGAAAGCATGCTGCCCTCACCCAAGACTACTGGGCCAAAAGCAATGACCTGGCTGAATTGAAAGCCAACCCCCAGCACGCTGCCTTGCTAAGAGACAGTCATGTGGCAGAAAATTTGACTGGAAGAGTTGAAGCTCTAAATTCAAGGTATGACACCTCTATCAAACTTTTATATTATCTAGTTATAATCCAAATTATACATAGATTCACTGCGCTCCAAGACTCGCTGCAAATAAGGAAAGAAAACTTGGATGACTCACAGTCTCTACATCAGCTTTTGAGAGATATTGATGAACAAATTGTTTGGCTGAATGAAAAGACGCCCCTGGCGTCTTCAGAGGAGCTTGGTTCAAGCTTGGACGAAGTGAAGGCTCTTCAAAGAAAGCATCAAGTAAGAATTTGAAATAAAATTTTTAAACACTCTTAAATTGTAATTTCCCAGGCATTGGATGCTGAGGTTGCATTCAGGGAACAATTGATTAGAGGAATGGCCTCTCGTGGCCAATCCCTTGTCAAAGGTGGTCACTTTGCCAGCCCGCAGATTGAAAAGGCAGTCTCCATTCTGCAAGACGGACTAAACCAGCTTAAGGATGCTGCTAGTTTGAGGAAACTTAGACTTCAGGACGCACTGGAAGCCCAAATGGTGAGAAATTTCTGCTGAGACAATTTTTTTACCTGTTAATTAAATTATCTCCTTCAGTTCTACTCAAGAGCCTCTGAGGTTGAGCAATGGGTCAAAGAAAAATTGCCCCTCGCGACTTCAGCTGACCTGGGTAAAGACGAGGATGCTGTCGATTCAAATCTTAAGAAGTTGGAAGCCTTACTTAGAGACATCCATGAATACACTGATTCTGTCAACAATTTGGACAAGCTTGGAGTTGCTCTACTTGAAAGAAATCATTTTGATGAAGATAACATCAAGCTGCGAACACAGCAGATTCAGAACAAATTCGAGGATTTGAGAAACAAAGCTGTGCAAAGACAGAAACTTCTTGAATCTGCCAAGGTGGCCCATCAGTTCCTTAGGGAAGCTAATGACTTGGAGGAGTTCTTGAATGAACAAATGCAAATTGCTGCCTCGGAGGAGTATGGCAATGACATCGAGCATGTAGAGCTGCTCATCCAAAAGTTTGAATCCTTCCTTTCAAACCTGCATGCCGAAGAGGCTAGAGTTGCATCTTTAAAGTATGATTGCTTGATCGGTCTTTAATAAAATTCTGATCTTAAATTTATTTTCACAGCAACGCTGCCAAGAAAGGACTCTCAAAGTCTGCCAATAATGCTGATCGTGCCAAAGTTGAAGCTAAGCTTGACGAAGTTTTGACTCTTTACCAGGATTTGAAGGAACTCGCAGCTGCCCGCCAGGAAGCATTGGCTGGCGCTAAACAAGTTCATATCTTTGATCGGACAGCCGATGAGACCATTGCATGGGCCCAGGAGAAGACATCTGCCATGTATGCCGAAGGCTATGGCCATGACCTTGAGTCAATCCAAGCTCTGGTGCGGAAACATCAAGGATACGAAAGGGACATGGAGGCGTTGAAATCGCAAGTTGACACGGTCAACACTGAGGCCTCTAGGTTAAGTGCACTCTTCCCTGACGCCAAAGAGCACATTGATGCCAAAAAAGAAGAGCTGAACGACGCGTTCATTGAACTTCAGACAGAGGCAAAGCTCCGCTGTGAAAAACTGCAACAGGCTGAAAAACTCCAAGCCTATTTCGATGAATACAGAGACCTAATGTAATATGCGTTAGGGTAGCTATGATATAGAACTTAACACCGTGGATTTTAGGGCATGGATCAATGAAATGATGGCAAAGATTACCTCGCCAGACCTTGCCAGTGATGTCCCAGGAGCCGAGTTGCTTATTTCTAGGCACGAGGAATACCAGCAAGAAATGGGATCTAGAAATGACGCTTTTGCTGACTTCATTGACACTGGAAATAAGCTAATTGAACAAGTAAGTTATATTTTATTTATTTGAATAATGTTTGCTCAATTTAACTAATTTGACTTGCAACCAATAAGGATTTTGGGGTGAGGTTTATTTACTGTACCTCTCTGTAATGTAGAGTTAACCAATAATTTGTTTTTGAAGATAATAATCTCTTTTTATTTTAGGGACATTTCCTCTCAAGTGAGATCAGAGAAAGACTGTCAGTTTTGGAGTCAAGGAGGAAATTGTTGACAGAAACCTGGGCCAGGCGCAAGTACATTTATGATCAGAATTTGGACACACAGGTAAAGTGGAACCGCTTTATGCTAATTTGGGCTGAATCTGATGTAAACGTCTTATTAGATATTCAAACGGGATGCAGAAGTGTGCGAATCATGGCTTAACGCTCGTGAGCCTGTCCTTAATGACCCTGACCTAGGAGAATCTATTCCTGAAGTGGAAGAACTTATTAGAAAGCATGAAGACTTTGAGAAAACTGTTGAGGCTCAAGAGGAAAAATTCAATGCGCTCAGAAGGATTACTTTGGTAAGTTTAGATATTTTCTACTCAATTTTACTTTTTTTTCATTGATTGATTCATTAACAAATACAGTTGGAGCAAGAATTTACCAAGCAGAAAGAGGCAGAAGAGGAAGCGAAAAAGGCAGAGAAAGAACGGGCTGAGAAGGAACGACAAGAGTCGAGAAAGAGGGCTGAAATCCAGAAAATCACAGAACAGAGAAGGAAAGAAGACGATAGGAGACGCGCTCAAGAAATGCGAAATGGTCAAGATCACTATCCACCTGTCATTAATGAGCCAAGGTGAAAAATATAACTAAAAGCCCATTCAGTTGCTAATTTTCATTTTCACACAGCCAAGAGTCCAGTGGATTTGGCTTGAGCAAGAGTGGCAGCTTCACTCAACTGTTCAACCAACGCAGGGCTACAGGTATGTTTCTGCTGCTTATTTTTATCAATCTACAAAACTCAATTTCTCATTACTTCCATTTCCATCTCCTCTCTTTCTCGCATGGACTCTCACTTCAACTTTCTTGCTCTTGCTAGATTTTGGTCTTGGTTTAGAGCCTCATTCTCGGTTTGAATTTCGCTATCGGTTCGGGTCTGACCGAGTCAAACCGTCTTCAGGTACTAACACATCTCATCTTATTTGCACTAACACTGCTTTTCTAAATTTTGCTGCTTGAATTTATTTCAGATGTTTTATTTTTCCTTTGAGCCTAGCATTTTTCTAACTCACCTTTTTACAGATATCAAGCGAGCAGAGAGTATGAAAGTAGAGAAGAAGGCTACCCCAGTGCGCAGAGTTCCCAGTTTCACCACCAGAAGAAGGACACAGAGCTTCAGGAGACCAGGGGCTGTTGATAGCCCTGGACCAGGACCGGAAAACTTGCCACCTGTTGAGATCCGTGGCATATTGGACAGAAAACACGAACTCATGAGCGGTGGCAAGAGAGCTGCTATTCGGTCATGGAAGTCCTTCTACACAGGTATTTCCTTAATTTATTTTGGCAATCTAAAATTAACGACCATCCTTTTGAACAGTGTTATGCGGCCAACTGCTTTGCTTCTTCAAGGACTTGGATGACTTTGTCCAGAGCAAAGCAGCCGCTTCGCCCATAATCATCTACAAGGCAAAGTGTGACAAGGCAGAAGACTACACCAAGAAAAAGCATGTATTTAGGCTGAGTGGTGCTGATGGTTCCGAATACCTGTTCCTTGCCAGCACTCAAAGCGAAATGGAGGACTGGATCAACAAAATCAATTTCCACGCAGAGCTGCCGCCTAATTTACAACTCCTCAGCTATGAAGAGTCTGGAAAGGTAAAAATAATATTGGAAAATAACAAGGTATCTAAATATTTTCAAAATCCAGTCTCCTGGTGGGCGCCGCATGTCGGTGGACTCTCAACAAAGTGCCGCTACCACTGGAGACGCAAGCAGCTCTGAAGATGAGGTCGATCACCACCACTTACAGCAATCGTCAAGCAACAATCTTCATCCTCCATCACACAGACTGCAGCCACCATCAGAGAAGCCCCCTGTGCCTCCAAGGGGCCCGTCGACGCAAAGAAGCTCAGGTGAATGGTCCCAACGAAGCACACTCCCAGCGTCTTACAGGCCAGGTAGAATCTTAAAATCTCCCCATCGCCATGTGCTCTATGATGCTTTTGCCACTTTACAGATGGTAGCTACGCTCCTGAACCATCGCCAAGGTCGTCGCTCAATTCCAGTCATGACGATGTGTGGTTGAGGAAAGAGGAAGGAGGTTTGTCTTATTCTTAAAATTGTGTTCCGAACTGTGCTTGTGTCTAAAAAACAACGCGTTATGTTTTTCATCAAATCTTCTTGTTGAGGGAAATTTTTGTTCTCCACAGGGTTTCAATATTACTCATCCCATCGTAACGTTTCTCATTATCATGACTATCGCAGTGAGTGGCCGAATTCTTTTTAAAGGCCAGCAGCAGTTAATGTCAAAACGCTTTTTATGTTATAATTATTGTTTTATAGAGTTAGTGCTTGTTTGCTTTGTATGTGCTTCATTCTCCATTATTCTTTGTAGCATTTGCACCACCTTTGCCATCATCTTTGCCTCCACCTCCTGCCAGTCGTCAGCCTTACCAGGCAGCCTACAACGGTGAGCTCTCAGTACAAAATGGAATTTAGGTGTCAATCATATTTTTAACCCCAATGTTTGCTCGCGTGCAATAATTTGTTTGGTATTTGTTTCTTGTATTTTATGTGTTCTGGAATTGCAATGAAAATATACTGATTTCGTAACTATTCCAGTGTACGGAAATCTCCCCCAAGGCCGCCCCACCAGTGTACCTGCCTTTCCACCCAACCTGAACATCCCAGGCCAAAGTTCTTCGAGAACATCTGTGTCTGAATATCCGCCTTCTGAAAATGGAGACTCGTCAGGCAAAAAGTCGGAAAAGAAGCAAAACGTTCTGTCGAGCTTATTCCGGAAGAAAAAGGCAACTCACCTCTAAGAATGGATACCTCTTAATTATTTCTGTTTTGATTCAGTCATTCTACAATCACTTGATTAGCTCACATCTCTCATTTATATAGGTATAAATAAAATACAGTATTTCTATATTCAGTATCACACACCAAGAACTAGCTTTTGTGTACTATAATTTAATAAAAGTATGGAGAAGAATTCGTTTTCTGTCTAACAAGTAACGAATCGTCGAGAGTCGAATTGCATGCTTTGTGTTTACATAAAATATAATAAGCTACTACTGAAATGTATTATTACCTATAGAAAGTGTTTAATTTATTGTTAAAGAAACTCCCTATTGTTTGCTTAAATTTTAGTGGCCATATTTTCCATTATATATGTTCTTGACTACGTTCTTTATAATTGTATGTAGTAATTCAGAATGAATCTTTTCCTCATTCAAGGGTAGTTGGGATCAAATAAATTTAGTAGACCCCACCAGAAATTTTACAAGGGACCCAATGTGTAAAAGTTTTACAGTGTACTTGAGCATAACACATTATATTCACTGGAAATAAATTGCATATTATATACATACAGATTGCACTGCTTTCATTTGAATACACTCGCATAAAATGGTATAATCAAGCTGTTGATATTGAAAACATTGTGCAATAGTTGAAATATTAAATTCAACTAAAAATATTTGTTGATAAGGTACATTTACCTGTAAAGTTATTACATAACTTTGAAGTATGCGGTGTGGTTATGGTGATCAAAATTTCTTATATTCGGAATATGCTAGTACCTCCACAATTATGTTACTGTGATGAAAATAATATTTTCTTGGACCTCAATTTAATTAAAACACTATCTAGTAGGCATTATAAATATTTATATTTACTTTCAAAAAAGCTGGAGTGTTTCAGCAAATTTTTCAGCGTGAGTTATGTTTAATGCAGCTCACTTTAATGTCTTTGAGATATTAATAAATCTATTTCAGTTTTTATATATATGGTATTTATATCAGTTTGCCCATTTTGTGCATTGTTTTCTTTCAACCACATTTGATTTATTTTCTCCTTTAAAATGCACTATCTGTCGGTCTAATAATAATAATTCATTATATTTTGATTTAAACATATCGGCGTATTCAATAAATAATATATTTCGTGTATTTCCACTAAATCTTAAAAAACAAAAAAGTTGGAAAATTTTATTGGAGTTTATGTTGGTAAATTAATTTTGGAAATTTTAATACAATTTAAAAAAAAACTGTTGGGTGTTAGAAGTGCAACACAACAACTGTAAATTCATTATTGATCGGTAGCCCATATTTGTAAGAACAACTACATATGTATGTATATTATAGATTCGATTAGACCCCCAATATTATAGAAAAGTAAAATTGAAAGTTAGAAAAAGTTAATGTTTATGTTGCAATAAGTTATATTATATATATTTATTCTTATATTATATTCACTTTAATATAACCGAATATAACCTATATAACCATTATTTCAAATCTTCCACTCAAGTACATCCAACATATTTTTTACTTTCAAGAAACATATATGGAAACTATTATTAGAACATGAGCAATCAAAGAATTACTCACGAAATTTCAGATATTGAAAAATAAACCTGAAAATAAATAAGCCGAAAAGAGCTAGGACACTGTCAATTTGTATATACATACTCTAAAATTGTACGGATAGGAACGAAATTTAATTAATAATTAATTACTAATTAATTTATGTTCCTAATCATATTTAATTTTGTTTAATTTGAGCAGTTAGCAAAAAAATAAGTAAATAAATATCCGATATCGATGTTTTCATCAATCTAATAATATTATTTATACATATTCCCAAAAATATTTATCACGAAAATAAAATCCACGAAAAAGTCCCGCCTAGGTCCCGCCAATGAAATCGAGTGGCAAGTTAGTGAATCCTCCAGCAGCGCGATGTCGTTGCAATCGCGAATTCGTGCGCGGCGCAGCAGTCCAGCGGTGTTGTGTTTGCGCGACGTCTGACTGCGAGTCGAGCTGTTGAGGAAAGGAAGGTTTATTTTTTCAAGAGAGCACACACAGCAGAGAATTCTGTTCGGCCGAGAGGAGTGAGTCAGCCATGTTAACCTGATGCCTGACTATTATGTGCATCGGCAGAGATAAGTGCGAGTGAATTTGATAACCGACCGTTCCGCGAACAGCGAGGACATCAATTCTTAGTGCAGTGTCCAAAATTTGCAGCCGCCAGAATAATGGATACCGACAACCTGAGTTGGGGCACCGAGCTCTGGGTGAGTACACACATACCGATACCAACCTACCAAAACACTAGACGCGGGGTCGGAGGCCGGGGTGGGGTTGGTCGCGTACGTATCACGTGCAGGGTGGCCCTGAAAAAGGCGCCATCAGGTGCTGTGGCCGTTGCCAAGTGTCTCCTGGACAAGCAGGGAACCACTCCCTTGTTTGGTCACACTGCTAAGGTGCTGCTCCGAGGAAGATAATAATTTGCTTTGCACACACCGGACGTCATTTTTGTAATTTTGTTTGGTAACGAGGTGTTTATTTATCATCACAATCGACCTGTCATGCAGGTTAAATGGCCCAATTTTAATTCAACCTTGAAATTTTAAGAAAATAAACCAACAGAACCTAAATTTGCTGATAGAGGATAGACCATTAAAGAAAATTAATTTAAGCAGCTAATTTCTATTCAATTACATAAGCATCAAATTGTTGGCTTCTTTTTAAAGCATGCATAATATTTCGCAATAGAATTCTATTTACATTATGTTTGAAAGTTGATTAATTGAATACACAACAAAGAGTTTACCGAGTTTACTCATAAGTCTCAAAACTACACGACTACATGAATATATTTTAGAAGTTAGTTTTCCGTGTTTAATATCATCTGTAGATTATTTCGAAATAAAACGAGCTTGTTCGACTCATTGCTCGATTGGATTCGATCTCTGTGCAATTGTAATGACCACTTTACTGACATTACGGAGATCAGCTGTGACGTAAGCCGATGACGATTCGCTTCGCATTTACGGCTGTATCCTTGTAGAATATTAATTTTCATTTCCAATTTTTCATCCACCGCACTGACAATTTCCCTCGTAGATTTGTTTTTCCGGACAGAAAAATTGCGCCTTCGCGTGACTTTCGTTCTCCACTTGGAACTATTTTTTTCAATCAAATAACCCATGGCAAAAGTCACTCAATTCAAACGAGCAAAAACACGCTCTTCTTAGCTTTTTACCGGTTAGTTTTTTTTAACCCGCGGGTGAAATATTTCGTTAGTGCGCGGCAGAAGGTTTCAATAAGAAAGGCATAAAGAAACGACGCCGCGCTTGGCTTGTTCTCTCTAAACCCCTGAGCAATTCGACCGACGAGCGCGAGTGGCCCTGAAAAGACGCCAACGAAAGGTTGTGCGGCCGCCGTCTGCCTGCCTGACTGTACCTGAGTGATGCGGTGAGCTCGCAGGCATTCCACCCTGGCAACGGTCAAAACGACACGGAATTTTTTTAGAAATTTGCCTCATATTTTTTTGTATGGAGCAAATTTTCTTCTTTATTTTCGGACCAAGACTTGCGCAATGATGTTACACCTTTTAACGTGCAGAACAAAGACCAGGTCTGCAGGGGAAGAGCTCTTTTGTTGCCGACATGTCAGATTTGAGACAGAATTTCAGCAGTGGACGTGATTTATATCCAGCTTAAATGTTACACAAAGGACATTTGTGGGATTATTTTTACTAGCTTCCAAAGGAAAATCCATCTCTAGGAGTTGTCAAACGCTCAACATGCCACACATAAAATACTCAAGTTACTCAACAAACAGTTTGCCATTGTTAGAATGAAGTAATTCAGAATATTTTTAGGAGTGGAATAAAGGCCTTTTCTAATTGAGAGCAAAATTGTTAATCGTTTGTTTACATAGACTCAAGTGGCATTTCCCTAAATCGCGAGCCATGAAAAGGCGGCGAATGGAATTTAGCGGGCCATAAATTTTCTGCCAGTTGCCGATGCATATTTTACTCGAATCCAGCCGCTGTTGGTGTTCCGAGAAGCGAAACTGGAGCAGGTGCGAGTAAAGCGCGCCGGAAGTGGACGGATGAGAATGCTGTGCATTCGCGTGGCCGACGGATCGATCTACGAAAAATGTGCACACGCGAATGCAAATGCTGAAGTATGTATTCGATTATTCAGGTCATTCGCATGACCGACAAGAAAACCAACTGCTTTTAAGAAATTAATTTAATTTCTCATTTTAATATACGTTTGATAAATAGTGTTCTAGTTACCAAAAAACAAAACACATAAATATCTTTATTTTTCTCAAAAATATTTTCAGAGCTGAATATTTTATATTGATTATTTTCAAATGATACGTTAACATGTATCATAAT
The DNA here is from genome assembly GCF_949628265.1 of Cloeon dipterum. NCBI lineage: Eukaryota > Metazoa > Arthropoda > Insecta > Ephemeroptera > Baetidae > Cloeon > Cloeon dipterum. The sequence continues at coordinate 9,570,950 of NC_088789.1, read as the reverse complement.
TTTACAAAAATAATGAGACTTTATTATAACCTGTCAAGCATAACAGGAAAAGAAGCAGCGTAAATAACTAGTATCAGTATAATGAACTTGAACGGAGAATGCCTTGCGCAAGCACTTACTTAGCTTTTCAACCTTTTCCAAACTGCAAGCATTTCTCAATTCTCGCTTGATAATATGCGAAATGCTTTCAAAGTGTTACATTTATTTATAAACACTCGCAATTCGCTTTGAATACAATAATCGTGAGCGCGGCTCGTGTGTTTGCGCACGAAAGCGAAGGAGACGAGTTGGTTGCAAAACGAAGCATTTTCTCACATAGCACAATGGCCAGACTTGAGTTTTCTTTTTCTACTTACTTGGCCAGTCCTGCTGGGGAGCAGTGCAAGTTGCGGAGACGAAAAACGAGAACGTCGAGCCGCGATCAAAATTCTCCGCAAGCACCGCCGACATTGCAGAATCCGCCGCTTCATTTTCCAAGAGTAGCGCTGCGCATTCGCCTTCTCAAAGCGCAAGCGACGATGGTTAATGGAGAATTGCACGATTGGAAAATCGAGGTGACACGCCTTTCCTGTTTCAAACTAAAGTAGCTTGCTGAGGATGTTGATAATGACTTGCAACACCCGGAAATCACTATATTTTTACTATTTTTATTGAAATAAAATCATTGTTTGATTTGTGCTCCACCAGTTAACCTCTTGGTATTGTGAAAAATGGACGAACAAGAGATCAACGGGCAGATCCAACTCAATAGATACAAGCGTTGGAAAAACGCAAAAGTTACACTTATG